>NC_142932.1:112609770-112739770 GCF_046866305.1 Octopus bimaculoides | reverse complement strand
ACCCAACAAACTTGTGTACAGTTTTTGTCAACCCAGTTTCACTTGCAAAGTATGAGCTCCGAGGCTATTGAATATATTTCCCAAGATACCATGCAGTAGGATTGAATCCAGGTCTTCCTGGTTACAGAGCAAACTTCTTAACCTTTCAACAATACTGCACCTACATCATCATCATTATTATTATTTAATATCTGTTTTCCATGCTAGTATGGTTTGGACAGTTTGATCAGAGTTGGCAAGCTGGGGAGTTGTACCAGGTTCCAGTCTGATTTGGCTTGGTTCTTACTGTTGGATGAATCAACCATTTTACAGTGTATGTTGGGTGCTTCTTCTATCACTCAACCCTCTATCACTATTCTATCTACTGTATTACTGCTGTAATTTATAAAATGCTTTTACATAATGGATGCATTTCCTTTTATATATTTTGCAAAATTGAAATCAAAATATCACTATTTGGTTTGACATCATTATTACAACTTATACAACTCAATGCCAGTACAAACTAGCTGGTCTTGACTCCACTTATGCAAATACTCTAACAACAATTTGGAGCAGTTTGTTATATTTGACACTAATCAAAATTCCTGCTACTACACACTACTTCTTACCTTAACATTAAATATACATCATCATTGTTTAACATCCGCTTTCCATGCTAGCATGGGTTGGACGATTTGACTGAGGACTGGTGAGCCAGATGGCTACACCAGGCTCCAATCTGATTTGGCAGAATTTCTACAGCTGGATGCCCTTCCTAACGCCAACCACTCTGAGAGTGTAGTGGGTGCTTTTACGTGCCACTGGCACAAAGGCCAGTCATGCAGTGCTGGTAACGGCCACACTCAAAGTAGTGTATTTTACGTACCACCTGCACAGGAGCCAGTCCAGGGGCACTGGCAACGACCTTGCTTGAATGTCTTTTCACGTGCCACCGGCACGAGTACCGGGAAGGCAATGCTGGTAACGATCACGCTCAAATGGTGCTATTTACGTACTACTGGCATGGAAGCCAGACAGCTGCTCTGGCAAGGATCACGCTTGGATGGTGCTGTTAGCGCTCCACTAGTACAGGTGCCATCACGATTTCGCTTTCACTTACCCCAACAGGTCTTCGCAAGCCGAGTTCAGTGTCCAATGAAGGAGACGTTGGCATGGGTGCCAGTCGTCGAATTTAGTTCAATTTCGATTTCACTTGCCTCAACAGGTCTTCGCAAGCAGAGTTCAGTGTCCAACGAAGGAAAGGTACGCATAAGTGGGCTGGTTACTCCCCTGGCAGAGGCCTTGGATTATGGTCTCACTTGACTTGCCGGGTCCTCTCACGTACAGCATATTTCCAAAGGTCTTGGTCAGAAGTCATGGCCTCGGTGAGGCCTAAAGTTCAAAGGTCGTGCTTCACAACCTCATCCCAGGTCTTCCTGGGTCTACCTCTTCCACGGGTTCCCTCAACCACTAGGGTATGGCACTTTTTCACACAGCTATCCTCATCCATTCTCGCCACACATATATATATATATATATATATATATATACACACACACACGTAAGTTATATTATAATATATATATATAAAAATAAATTAAATAAATATATATGTAGGCATGTACATGTATGTGTGTGTATATATGCATACACACACACACACACACATAATTTTTTTTATTATATGATCAAATGCCACGCATCCATTTTCAAGTAAGTTTTATCTTATTCTGATGCGCACTCTACAATCTATCTATTCTATCTCCCTCTCTTGTTCTTCCTTTCTGTTTTTCTCTCCCACCCTTTCTCTAATTCTTCTCTCCCCTTCACTGTTCCATCTCTCTCTCTCTCTCACTCTTCCTCCTTGACTCTCTCGTTGCTCACACGTGACCAACGGCTATCTATCTTTCTTTCTTCCACTTCCTTCCTAAAGACAAGACATGCTTTTGCCGGTCTCTTCTCAAAGCTCATTTTTCCAGCATTCACCACTTCACATCGTCTTGACTTAACAGCCCTCACTCACTGTTTGTTTTTACTGTTTTCTTCTTACTGTCCTGTTTTTGTTTCCACTTTAAGCCTCTGCAAAAAATCCCAAATTTCATTTAATTTGCTTTGCGAGAAGGACTGTTTTAACAGTCGTGTCTTATCCCTACCTTCGAAACGCGGAGTAGATAAAACGGGACAACTGATGAAGGGAATGTTCTTTATGTTGCCTGTCTCGTTTCTCTAAATGTTTCTTTCATTGTTCGAAAAAAAGTTCGTTTTCCTTGCTTTTGTTTTTTATGTTCTCGTTTCTCATTTGTTCACATTTTTTTGATGTCCTGTACCCATATATGCATGTATATATACATATATATGTAGGCATGTACATGCATGTGTGTATATATGCATGTATATATATATATATATATTTATTTTATTCTATATATATATATATATATATATATACATACATATATATATATATATTATAATATTGTTATGTTGACATCAATTTTAAAATCCATCCAAGACTTAACCCCCGTGCTATCAGCCCACTACAAAAATTGAACTCAGGACACATAACAACATTACATCACAACTACTTTACCTCAACCGGTCCAGTTCTCTTTAATACCATACCAAAATACGTCAAAATGGAAACGGGTCCCATAAAATTCAAAAGTTCACTGGACAAATTTCTTCAAAAAATCCTGGACCAACCTCCTACAACCGGATATGTCTCCAATAATAATAAATCTTTGCTAGAGTGGACCCTGGTGCCCCATATATAACTAAAAGACTTCACTAGGTGGTGCTATTAAGTTGGACATGGCCTGGACTTATACTGGCCGAAACCTATCAGAGTTATCATGGCACTAGTATCTGCCATGACTGTGGTTTTACTTGGCTTGATGGGTCTTCTCAAGCACTGCATAATGCCTCTGTGAGGCCCAATGCTCAAAGCCAGGCATAATGCCAAATGGTTTCAGTCCTTTCCTTTTTGAGGCCCAACACTCGAGAGGTGTTTCTACATGCCACCAGCATGGATGCCATTTGCATGACACCAATATCTGCCACAACTGCAATTTTACTTGGCTTGATGGGTCTTCTTCTCAAGTACAACATAATGCCAAAGGTCTCAATCATTGCCTCTGTGAGGCCCAATATTTGAAAGGAGCTCAGTCTTGGTCCTTGCCTCTGTGAGGTCCAACGCTCGAAAGATGCTTTTATGTACTACTGACATGGGTGCCATTTGCGTGACACTGGTATCTGCCACAACTGCGATTTTACTTGGCTTGATGGGTCTTCTTCTCAAGCACAACATAATGCCAAAGGTTTCAGTCATTGCCTCTGAGGCCCAACATTCAAAAGGAGCTCAACCACTTTGCTTCCATGAAGTTCAACACTCGAAAGGTGCTTTTTACGTGTCACATGGCATTTTAAAGGCGAACTTTATGGAGGTTACTTTTTTAACGGTAATATATAAATGTAGTATATATGTATATAAATATATGAATGACGTCGTGAAGTATGTTTGCCACTTAAATGCGGCTAACTCCTAAGGGTGAATGCTACTGTAGCTTGTAGTCCCAGGAGAACATCTCCTCCAGCTGGTCATTGACACACTTTCTGTGCCCTGTCGGTATTTGCAAAGGGAAGTCATCCTTCCCGTCGTCAATCTGACGTGATACGCATGGACCCGGGTTTCTGGTTGTTTACCCTTCGTCAGCGTACGACAATCACCGATCTTTGATGCGAAAGTGTGTCAATAGCCAGCTGGAGGAGATGTTCTCTTGGGGCTACAAGCTACAGTAGCATTCACCCTTAGGGGTTAGCCGCATTTAAGTGGCAAACATACTTCACGCTGTCGTGTAGGTACTGTTTATACCTCGTTCAGAGATTTATATATGAATGAAGTGTTTAATGTTTAAGAATGAAATGAAGTAAGTGCAATAATAACGTTGACACTCACTGATGATCGCTCTCAGGAACTGCCTTTAGCTTACAAACGTCTTCTTTTTATAAGTATTGAAAAGCAGCCAGAAGGATAGACATATTGTTGAGAACAAATGATTTTGTTGGAGGGCCTAGAAGAGGTTAAAAGGGTCAAGTGGCAAAGACATTAGTCTGCTTAGCGAAGGCATCTGGGAAATGTGTAACTGCTGTCGTTCACAGAAAAACTATTGTTTTAACGTGAGAAAAGCGCTGTTGAAGTGTTGGGTGAAATTTGGCAATTGAGGATCAAATCCATGCTATGCCTGCATGAAGCCACTGTAAAAATGTTGTGGAATAAAAAATTTATCTTCTGTCATGGAAAAAGTGTAACTGTAAAAATTCAGAATTATCAGAGTAATGGGCATTAAAAAAGTATGTATGTATAGAAATGTATGAATGAAGTCTTTTAATGTTTAAGATTCAAATCAAAGAAGTACAATGTTTAACAGTTCAAACCTGAGTAGTGAAATGCAGAATTAGGTCAGCTGATCGTGGAAATCAAATATTGATTGCTTCGCTTTAAAACTGCAGGTGGTATGGGTTATTTCCCTTGGGTTGTTTAAATAAAATATTAGTAATATGTAGTAGATAGAAGGATCCATTGGAGGGGCCCTATCATCGATTTTTTTTTCCAGCAATCTAAATATGTCACGAGGTTTCCGGACATGAGTTCTACTCACATGTCAAATAAAGTATGAAAGTGATATTGTCTGCAAAAATTAGAAATTGAACACACAAAAAATCAATATTAAAAGTAATCGAACATAAACAATGAAGCCTGTAAAATATTTCTAAATTTGATGGACCAATTAGTTTCATGAAAATGTTGTATGAACTGTAAATAAGCAATGAATATTATGATTTGTAAAATAAGTATAAGTGATACAGGGTGTCCCAACTGAATGTGGTGTGGAAGTTTGGTTTCATTTTCTAAGAATTTTAAGCATTCAAAGTATGAGTTCATTGTATTGTGACACACTTATTAAATATGTTCTGGAATCAAAAATTTATGTAGTATCATTGAAAAATTTTAACTGGGAAATGCAGAATTATCGGAGTTATGGGCATTGAAAGTTTAAACAGATGCAATTTCCCATGACAATCAACAAGTCGCAGGGACAATCAGTGCAAGCGGTTGGTTTGAATCTGACAGAGCAAGTATTCTCACACGCACAACTATACGCTGGCTGTCCCCATGGTCTTTCTATTTGTGCACCCGAGGGAAGGACGAAGAATGTTGTCTACCAAGAGGCACCCAAATGATAACAATGGCAACTTCAACTGCTCCAATTTCAACTCCACAATTTTTTCATCGTCCTGTCAGCCCACGTAAGTCCAGTCCCTTACTAACTCACCATGACATTCTTTTCTTTCTATCCGTCGCCCAAACACGACTTTGTATCCACTTCTTCCTCTTTTTTATGTCTTTGTTTCTCTTTTCGCGTTGTTCTCTGACTGGGCGAAACCGGGCTTAGCTGCTAGTATATATATATATATATATATCAGTGCCCCTGGACTGGCTTGTGCGGGTGGCACATAAAAGACACCATTTCGAGCGTGGCCGTTTTCGTGCGGGTGACACGTAAAATCACCCACTACACTCTCTGAGTGGTTGGCGTTAGGAAGGGCATCCAGCTGTAGAAACTCTGCCAAATTAGATTGGAGCCTGGTGTTGCCATCCGGTTTCACCAGTCCTCAGTCAAATCGTCCAACCCATGCTAGCATGGAAAGCGGACGTTAAACGATGATGATGATGATGATGATATATATAAATATATATAAATAAAGGATATGAGGGGTTTAGTTCACTGATGATCTAAATGAACAGGTAAGTGCTATAACTGGTCATCCATCAGGTTCCAAGTTCACAGCTGAGGCTGGAGCTAGGGATCCGTATTTGACTTCCATGTTAGCAGGTATACGTTAAAGGAAAAGGACATCAAAACCAAGGCAGGACGAGTATCTCAAGTCATTTGTAATAATTTAGTTAGGGTAAGGTTAATTTGAAGTCTTACAGCTGTTTCGGGATATCCCAAGTGTAGGCTAGCATGACATACTCATCCTCCTTGGTTTTGATGTCCTTTTCCTCTAATGTGTATGTATGTATATCTATAATATATATATATATATATATAACAAATCCAAAAGAAGAAGCACACTCTAAGATATAGAGCAATATATATATATATATATATATATATATATATATGTATATGGCGGCTGTGTGGTAAGTAGCTTGCTTACCAACCACATGGTTCTGGGTTCTCATCTCACTTTGTGGCACCTTGGGCATGTGTCTTCTACTATAACTTTGGGCCGACCAAAGCCTTGTGAGTGGATTTGGTAGACGGAAACTGAAAGAAGCCTATCGTATATATGCGTGTGTATGTTTACATGTCTGTGCTTGTCCCCCACCACCACCATCGCTTGACAACCAATGTTGGTGTGTTTATGTCCCCATAAATTTGCGGTTCAGCAAAAGAGACCAATAGAATAAGTACTAGGCTTACAAAGAATAAGTCCTGGGGTCGATTTGTTTGACTAAAAGCAGTGCTCCAGCATGGCCACAGTCAAATGACTGAAACAAATAAGAAAATAAAAGAATATATATATATATATATTAATGCTTATTTTTCTGTTATATAGTATATATACAGGGTGTCCACAAAGTCTGGGTACATGGGGATTAACAAATACTTTAAGAAATTATTATTTCTTATATTTAATTGTTTATGTTATGATTTTATTTACTTCATGTACCCAAACCTTGTGGATACCCTGTATAATAAACTGAAGGACTACTCAATACATTTGGTAGAATACAGCTTATTATTCTTTAGCAAGAATTGTATGGACAGTAACTTCGAAGTTTCAACCTGCTAAGCTATCATCAGACTTATATTTCTGCGTACATGTAAGAATGTACAGAAAGAGAGAGAGAGAGAGAGAGAGACACACACACACACACACACACACACACACACACACACACACACACACACACACACACACACACACACACACCTCTCTCTCTATATATTTTTGTGTGTATGACTTTAAAAACAAAAAATGTATGCATGTAAGCATCTACACACACACACACACACACTCTCCATCACTACACACATACATGTATATGTACCCACACACTCTTCATCAGCATTAGTCCACTCATTGTGTGTTTGTAGACAACTAAATGACATATTTCACACTAAAAACTGTCATCTCTGCTGGTCAGTACAATTTCTAAATTCTTTCTCTCTCTCTTCCTCTTATCTTCCTTTCCTGTGATTGTCTTTCTATTTTTACCTCACTCTGACGTCAACAGTAATTCAGCCAATCCACAATCAGATGCATGCTCACTCATAAATACATGGATAATAGCATACAAACACGCGCACACAAACACGCGCACACACACACACACACACACGACACCTTTTATCATTTTCCTCTTTCAGTCGTTAGACTGTGGCCATGCTGGGGCACTACCTTGAAGAATTTTTAGGCGAACAAATCAACCCCAGTTCTTATTTTTGTCAAGCCTGGTTCTTATTCTATTAGTCTCTTTTGCCGAACTGTTAAGTTATGGCTGTGTAAAAACACAACACCAGTTGTCAAGTGGTGGTGGGTGGCAAACCCACACATACACACACACACATGCATATGATGGGCTTTCAGTTTCTGTCTACCAAATCCACTCACATGGCTTTGGTCAGCCCTGGGCTGACAAGTAAAAGACACTTGCCCCAGGCTGACCAGTCAAACACACTTGCCCTAGGTACCATGCAGTTGGACTGAACCTAGAACCATGTGGTTGGAAGCAAACTTCTTACCACATAGCCACACGCATGTGTCTATACACATACATACATACACACACACACATGCATGCGCACACGCACAAATGCAAAACAAGGTGGAACAAAATAGTATTCAAATACCAGTGGTAGAGTAAAATTGTATTTTACTGAAGCTGAAAAGACTGCTTCTCAGAGTTCCAAGTAACTGATCATCCGATAGTTCTGAGTATTTAGAACAATGCAGTTGTTATAAGTATTCATATATATTTCTGTGTACTTTTAAACTGTTGCATTGTTCTAAATACTTACAACTCTAACAATCAGTTACTTGAGACTCTGAGTATCAGTCTATGAAGTTTTTACAGCTTCAATAGAATAATGTATTTCATATATATATATATATCTCATCATCATCATCATCATCATCGTTTAACGTCTGCTTTCCATGCTAGCATGGGTTGGACGATGTGACTGAGGACTGGCAAACCAGATGGCTGCATCAGGCTCCAGTCTGATTTGGCAGAGTTTCTACAGCTGGATGCCCTTCCTAACACCAACCACTACGAGAGTGTAGTGGGTGCTTTTATGTGCCACCGGCACGAGGGCCAGTCAATATATATATATATATATATATATATATATATACACACACACACAGGGTGTCCAGAAGGTCTGGGTATAAGGAGTAAATAAAATCATAACATAAACAATTAAATATAAGAAATAATAATTTCTTAAAGTATGTGTTAATCCCCATGTACCCAGACTTTGTGGACACCCTGTATATATAGTGGAGGCGCAATGGCCCAGTGGTTAGGGCAGCGGACTCACGGTCATAGGATCACAGTTTCGATTCCTAGACCGAGCCTTGTGAGTGTTCATTGACCGAAAACACCTAAATCCCCACGAGGCTCCGGCAGGGGATGGTGGAAAACCCTACTGTATTTTCACCCCAACTTTCTCTCACCCTTTCTTCCTGTTTCTGTTGTACCTGTATTTCAAAGGGCCAGCCTTGTCACACTCTGTGTCACACTGAATCACCCCGAGAACTACATTAAGGGTACACGTATCCAAGGACTGCTCAGCCACTTGTACGTTAATTTCACGAGCAGGCTGTTCCAGTTGATCGGATCAACTGGAACCCTCGTCATCGTGCCCAATGGAATGTCACAATATATATATATATATATATATATATATATATATATATATAGGCTCAAGCATGGCTGTGTGGGAAGAAGCTTGCCTCCCAACCACATTGTTCCCACTGCGTGGCACCTTGGGCAAATATCTTCTACTATAGTCTTGGGCCAACCAAAGCCTTGTGAGTGGATTTGATAGATTGACACAACATGTGTGTCCACATGTGTATCTTTGTGTTAGTGTTTGTCCCCCTCCACTGCCTGACAACTGGTAGTGGTGTATTTATGCCCCTGTAACTTAGTGGTTTGGCAAAAGCGACTGATAGAATAAGTACTAATAATATGAGTGAGGAATCTAATGTAGGTCATGTGTGAGCATGTATATGTTAAATAAAATGAGACAACAAAGCCAAAACAGTGTGAAATTTCTTGGACATTTATAAGGAGAAAGGTAGCCTTACAGCTGTTTCAGGGATATAAAAGATATCCCATCATTAGAGACGATATGAGAGAGTTAAACAGAAGGAAATAGTAGAGTGCAATATAAGAAGTTATTTTGGAAAGAGAGAGATATAAGAAGTATAAATGGAAATATGAGAATTAAAAAATATATGTTGGATGTTAAAGTTGTTCCATTATCCAAGGAATGTACTGTGTAGAATTCGTAAAAAGGCTTCTTGTCCATGATATGTAAATTCCAATAGGAGTTCATATTTTGTTATTACAAATGGATAGTGTGCAGATATTAATTCCATGTGTTGTTCATTCAATGTAAATTGTGAATGAAATTTTGAGAATATACTGGTAGAAGTAGATAGAGAGAAATCCCTGAAACAGCTGTAAAGACTACCTTTCTCCTTATAAATGCCCTAGAAATCTCACACTGCCCTGGCTTTGTTGTCCCATTTTATTTAGCACACACACACACACACACATGCATATACATTTATATTGTATTTCAAGATGGTCATTTTATTTTATGTTATTTATTTATTATTTATTTATTTTTTTTGCCAAATAAACACATGCACTATATATATATATATATATATATCATCATCATTTAATGTCCGCTTTCCATGCTAGCATGGGTTGGACGATTTGACTGGGGATTGGCGAACCAGATGGCTACACCAGACTCCCATCTGAACTGGCAGAGTTTCTACAGCTGGATGCCCTTCCTAACACCAACCACTCCGAGAGTGTAGTGGGTGCTTTTTACGTGCCACCGACACAAGGGCCAGGGTGTTTTATTATTTTAATGCCTGTCCATTGTCCGGAAATCTTTCATCACACATCTGTGACCTCTTCAGTGACACTTTTCGTTTTCGTGACTTTGTTTATCTTAATGTTGAAAAATAAAAGAAGTATAAAAAGACCACATTATTTATGGGATGACCCAATACACACGCGCACACACACATGCACATACATACACAGCAATCCCCTTATGTTGCATGTGTAATGTATTTCTGAAAGACTTGCAGTAATATGAAAGCCAAGACATGTAATTCATTTCTCTATTGATTTTCATGTTATAAAATGATACAGCATTCGAACAGATAATATTTTTAAAGAAAAACAATAACAGATTTTTTGCAACTGATTTTCTTTTTGTTGCCAATCCTCACTTTTTTCTAAGCAAGATTATATTTCTCCTACTGTAAACAATGGCCTTTATATGTATTTATATACTCTGTTACTCTTTTATTTGTTTCAGTCATTTGACTGTAACCATACTGGAGCACTGCCTTTAGTCAAACAAATCAATCCCAGGACTTATTGTTTGTAAGCCTAGTATTTATTCTATCGGTTACTTTTGCCAAACTGCTAAGTTACGGGGATGTAAACACACCAGCATCAGTTGTCAAGCGATGGTGAGAGAACAAACACAGACACACAAACATACCCCCCCACACACACATATATACGATGGGCTTCTTTCAGTTTCTGTCTACCAAATCCACTCACAAGGCTTTGGTTGGCCCAAAGTTATAGTAGAAGACACTTGCCCAAAGTGCCATGCAGTGGGACTGAACCCAGGACCATGTGGTTGGTAAGCAAGCTACTTACCACACAGCCACTCTTGCACTTATATGTGTATATAGTTAAACGATGATGATGATTTACTTAATTACTGAAGCAGTTGGTTATTTATTAACCAGAGCAAATGTTTGCTATTTTCGTATGTCTATGCAGTTCATTCATTGTCAATTTATGTTCTGTTCACTTTAGGTAATCAGGAGACAGAAAATAGCTGGAAGAATGTGAAGACCATAGGAAAGGGCACTTTTGGATTTGTGGAATTATGGGTAAACGAAGAAACTGTATGTATAACCTTGAAATGATTCTTTAATATATTTATTTTTACATTATTTGTTGTTTTGTAACTTGATTTTCTTTCTGAGGAATCCCACTTCTCACATTGAAAGACAGTATCTGTGAAAGACCTATGCTTTTATTAAAATTTGGAAAGGCTTAGCTCTTTAGCATTTGGATTATTCCTGTAACATAATCGTGGCCGAAGCTAGTGTCACATAACTGGCACCTGTGCCAGTGACATGTAAGTGCACCCACTACACTCTTGAAGTGGTTGGTGTTAAGAAGGGCATCCAGCCATAGAAACCATGGCAAATCAGATTGTAACCTGGTGCATCTCCCTAGCTTAACCAGTCTTCAGTCAAACCATCCAACCCATGCCAGCATGGAAAACAGACGTTAAATGATGATTCAATGCTTATTTATTCACATTGTTTTGAAATAATCATGTGTTATCCAGTAACTTTGATATTTTGGTGGTGTGATTGTTCGTATTTAGAATAACACTGCAGTAGGTGTGAAAGGCTGGATCTAGTCAGTTTCAACATAAAACAGGTTGAATATCTGGGCTAGAAATGGCTGGTTGAAATGCTAAAGGATAAAGTCATTTTATGGCCAGCAAATATGTAAGAAGAAGGAAGTTTCAATAGGAAGCAGTTTTCAATTGCTTCTAGTAGTAGTCCTTTGAATTACATGGTAAATGTCATCTTTTATGAAGAAAACAAAAAGAATAATATTTTTATCACTTTTAGTCAAGAAGGTTAGCAATAAAACAGAAAGGTACATTAGGTGAGTGAGCACAGTGAGTCCAGAGTGAGGTGAAAAAGATCTGGCAAATCAAAATACTAAGAACTTGAATATAACTGAAACTTAATATTCCAATATTATCTGAAGCTCCTTCAACTGTATTTATTAAGTGTAGGCTAGCATACATACTTAGTGTAGTGAGCTAGAAAGAATTTTTTTAATCATTTGAAATTATACTCAAACTAAAAAGAAAAATTATTAACATTAAAATTCTTTTCAAAAGGGTAAGGAAGAAAATACTGAAGTGGCTATACTTTGCTGAGGAGGGCTAATAATATGGAAACATGTCTGGAGTTATTACCAAAATTGGAACTTCCTCCACTTACATAGCTATATTTAAATTTTTGTCAAGTTATATTTCAGACTTCTCTGTTTTACCCATTTTGAAATTAATTTTCCTTAACTCTAACAGCATTTCTTCTCATTACTAGTACAATTTCATCATCATTAAGCATCTTTTTACTACACCGGCAAGGTTAGACAGTTTGACAGGATCCAGCCAGCCACTGGGCTACATGAAGCTCCAGTGTCAGCTTCGGCATGGTTTCTGTGGATGGATGCCCTTCCTAATGCCAACCACTTTACAGTGTGTACTGGGTACTTTTTTTGCATCTCTGGCAATAGTGAAGTTAACAAGTAACTTGCAAAACAGGAGAAGAACAAAAAATGCAAAAAGCCCCATGACTAAATTAGTGGAGTATTTGAAGTGAGGTGGAGTAGTGGCTTTGCTAGGTGTTGGGAGGTTAAAGTGTAGTTGAAGAATAAGTACAGGTGTCTTGCTATATAGGAGAAACATAGCTACCCTGCATTATATACAGGTGAATAGGAGCAGTTGGAAAGAAGACAAAATGGTAGTGATGGGTGCCAAAACAAATCCTTAAGGAGCAAAGAGGTGAGCATAAGAGAGGATACAGATAGTGGATCAGGAGGGAGATGGAGGCTTATAAGAGTATGAGGGGAGACTAACAGATGGTTAGAGAAGTAGGTAAATGTGAATATGGTGAGTGCTTAATTCTGAAAAACAGTGAAGGCGGTGAGCTGGTAGAGTCGTTAGCACGCCTGGTGAAATGCTTAGTGGTATTTTGTCTGCCGTTACGTTCTGAGTTCAAATTCCGCCAAGGTCAACTTTGCCTTTTATCCTTTCGGGGTTGATAAATTATGTACCAGTTGCATACTGGGGTCGACCTAATCGACTGACCCCTTCCCCCAAAATTTCGGGCCTTGTGCCTAGAATAGAAAAGAATACTGAAATATGGTGGAGGTGCTGTTTAATGGGAAATATCAGTATGGTGGGGTAAGGTGAGAGATAGAAGTGGCTGGGGGTGATAGGGCAGGAAGTAGAGGGTGATGAGCAAAGCATAAGATCTATGGGGAGGGAGATATAATGGTAAAATTTTTTTCTTGTTTATTACATTATGTTACCCTACATGTCCTTCATACAGAAAACACCTGTCCTGGGGGTAATTTACAAATGTCTACAAATTTAAAGATGTGGAACTGTTCGTTTAAAATTCCATCATTACAGCTGAGAAAGTGAAATTATATAATTTTGGTAATTAAACTGTTTAAAAACGCTCCTTCTCAGCAGATCCTTTCCCTTTTATGCATCAGTTTCACATATTGTGATTTATTTCTTTATTTGTTTTTCCTCTTCAGCTTGAAGAACTTGCTCTGAAACAGATCCAAATTGCTCAAGAATGTAAGCCAAATATAGTGTCCATGTGGAAGAAGGAAATCGAAATCATGAAAAAGCTTGATCACAGAAATATTATTCGTGTTAGAGATACTCCTGCTGAACTGAAGCAACTAGAAAGAGTGTATCCCATTTTGGCCATGGAATATTGCTCTCTAGGCAATCTTAGAAAGGTAATTAATGAATTTTTGTTTAGGTATTTGCTTCACAAATTCTAATCATCATCTTCATTTTAATGTCCACTCTTCCATGTCTGTATTGGTCAAATGGAATTTGTTGATGCAGATTTTATTTGGCCAGATGCCCTTTTTTGTTGACAACCTTCCTTTTCAAATAAGGTAATATTTCTCCAATACCAGACATGTTTTCACAGAAGATTGGAAATGAAGGACTCTACTTGTTTGACCGCAACAAACACAAACACACACAAACATATATATATATGATAGGCTTTTTTCAGTCTCCATCTAGGAAACCCACTCGTAAGGCTTTGGTTGGGCGAGGGCTATCATAATAGACATTTACCCAAGCTACCACACAGTGGGACTGAACTCAAAGTCATGTAGATGGGAAGTAAACTTCTTTACCAAACACCCACTGAAAAAAGGCTGAAAAAAACCAAACCAAAAATGAATCTCACCAGTGAGATGTGGTCCATCTTGGAAAGCAGAAATGATTCATCAAACCCATATTGACATGGAAAGCAGATATAAAATGATGGCAATGATGAATATGTAGCATGAAACACACACATTACATCACAATCAATATTCTTAGTACGTTCTAACTTATCTATGTTCTTACTAATCATTATTTTTGATGATCTGTATAGTCATCTCTCTCTTTCATTTTTAGACCTCCACTTTCACTTTCTTAAATTCATTTCAGCTGACTTACAAACAAGCAATACAAAGATAATGTTTTAATATTTCTCCCTGTTCTCATGACTCTATTGGAACAATACAATAAGGAAGAAGCTGAGGGTAAAGTTAGGGAAATAGAAGATGTATTTCTTGTTTAAAAAAAAAAAAAGAAGAGAAAAGAGTAGAAAGAAAGTTTTATGATGAAAGTCTGGATTGTGATAATCATGATGTTGTTTAGTTTTTGGTACAGCTCAACATTCATTCCAAAAATTTTGTAGCAAAGAAAGGACCCTTAACCCTTTCAAAATCAAACTGCCTGATTCTATTCTACTTTTGGATCTGTGATACAAATTTCTTGTTTTAAAGAGATCTGCATTAAAGCCTTCCATCAAAATTTCATATTAATTTATGTTCCAAACATCAGTTTAATAATGACAATATTATTTTACGAAATTGTTCATTATTTTCAAAAGTAATCATAATAAAGGTAATGTATTTCAACTGAAGCGGACTCTGGAAACCTTCGGTTGGTAAATTATACTTAAAATCAGATGGCCCGAACACATAAGCAATATGGAGCTATGGCAAAGACCGAATCAAGTTTCAATTAGGGAGCAAATATTTAAGAAAAAGTGGAAGTGGATTGGTAGCACAATTAGAAAGGACACACCAAATATAGCAAGAAGTGCTTTACAGTGGAATCCGGATGGATATAGAAAGAGGGGTAGGCCTAAGAACTCGTGGCATAGATCAACAAAAGGAACTAGAGAAAGGGGGACATTCATGGCAGAGTATAAGTACAGAAGCGAAAAATTATGCAACATGGACTTCAATTATAAGTGGCCTATACTCTGCGTTGGAGGGTTAAAGGCAAGAAAGAAAAAAAATTTCAACTAAAGTGGAGACTCATGGCTTAGTGGTTAGGGTGTTGAACTCATGATTGTAAAATTGCAGTTTCAACACCTGGATTGAGTTATGCTTTGTGTTTTTGAGTAAAACACTTCATTTCATGTTGCTCCAGTCCACTCAGCTGGCAAAAATGAGCAACCCTGCAATGGACAGCACCCTATCAAGGGAGGAATATATACATATACACCTTAGAAAATGAGAAACTGGCCTTGTGCTCCTTACAGAGTAATGTGGACTAACCATTGCAACAGAAATATGGTAAGTGCAAAGGTTAAAAACAAGAAATGGGATGGATGCTAAGCTTTAAATTCATTGATAGTTTTTTTTGGCCGAAGGGTTGGTTGATATTGCAATAATCAGTTTCTACTGCTTTGCGTTCCACTTTCAACTCGTCTGATAAAATAGCATGAATTTGCTTTTGCATCTCTGAGTGGTTGGCGTTAGGAAGGGCATCCAGCTGTAGAAACTCTGCCAAATTAGATTGGAGCCTGGTGTTGCTATCCGGTTTCACCAGTCCTCAGTCAAATCGTCCAACCCATGCTAGCATGGAAAGCGGACGTTAAACGATGATGATGATTTCTAATCTTTAATTTAACCAGCCTAATATGAACTATTATAAAGTGTGAAAGCAAAACTATTAGTGCAAATCAATACATCAAAATCTGCTCTTCAAAATAAAGCACCAGTACATGGATGTAGTTAGATAAAAGTTTGGTCCACATAAGTAACAAAGTTTAAAAATGATTGAAATGGCAATTATTTTTACACCAACTCAATACTTTGCAATAGTCAATAATGAAGCCCCCAATCTAGCCTGCTAGTTGAAATGGAAGCCTATGATACAAAAATTAATTGAAATATTTGCTGGTATTTAATGACATACTTGCTTTTAATCAAGAAATGTATCAGAGCTCTTAAGAACAGGGAGGTATAATCTTATCAGTTTGGTTCATCTTGGATATATTTCATCATCATCATCATCGTCGTTTAACGTCCGCTTTCCATGCTAGCATGGGTTGGACGATTTGACTGAGGACTGGTGAAACCAGATGGCTACACCAGGCTCCAATCTGATTTGGCAGAGTTTCTACAGCTGGATGCCCTTCCTAAAGCCAACCACTCCGAGAGTGTAGTGGATGCTTTTGGGTAATATTGGAAATTAGTAAAGAGATATTGTTGGAGAAGTAAACTTCTATGTGAACAGGTACCAAAGAAAAAAAGTTTCCAGATTTGTAAAAAAAGAAAAAAAAGTAATTGTTTATAAGACCTTCATAATAGATGGAAATGAGGCAAAGGGACTCATGGGTTACGACAGTCAGAAGCAGTGCATTAACACATCCTCACACCTGGTTTGAATGCTTACAACAAAATAAGCTCCATTAAAGACACCCACGGACCAAGTGGTTGTGGTATACTGAATAACAGTTTAGGTCTACCACTCAAGAATGCATACTGCCCATATAATAGGCTTCTGCACAGTTTCTTATTTTTTTTACTGCCCACAAGGGGCTAAACATAGAGGGGACAATCAAGGACAGACAAATGGATTAAGTCGATTATATCGACCCCAGTGCGTAACTGGTACTTATTTAATTGACTCAGAAAGGATGAAAGGCAAAGTCGACCTCGGCGGAATTTGAACTCAGAACGTAACGGCAGACGAAATACCACTAAGCATTTCGCCCGGCATGCTAACGTTTCCGCCAGCTCGCCGCCTTCTGCACAGTTTCTACCTAACCAGTTTCACTCACAAGGATTTAGTATGCTCAAGGTTATGGTAAAAGACAATCGCCCAAAGTGTTGAGTGGTAGGATTGAACCACAAGATTGTGATGTTAACTTGTTAACAATATGGCCACAAAACATAGCTTATTTATTTTAGAAAAGAATGGAACCTGTTATAAAGCACTGTCTTTGACAACGAGTGCAAAATGTCTTCCTTACTGGTAGGAATGGATTCAAAGAGTAAAGAACTACTAGATTGTTATCCAGGATATATCGCCCATAGATGAAGGGATACCATAATGAACATCACGCATCAATGTCCAAGTTCTGCTCTACCACGTGGAACCTTACAGCACAGACCCTTCCCACTTATTCTAATAGACCGTCATTTATATGCTCCCACATCCCGTTTCTATCATGTGCTGTTAACAATGTATGGCAAGGGAGGTAACTACCTATCTACAGGGTGTTCACAAAGTCTGGGTACATGGAGTATATAAAATCATAACAAACAATTAAATATAAGAATTAATAATTTCTTAAAGTATGTGTTAATCCCTGTGTGGGTACATAGAGTAAATAAGATCATAACATAAACAATTAAATATAAGAAATAATAATTTCTTAAAGTATGTGTTAATCTGCATGTACCCAGACTTTGTGGACACCCTGTACAAAACTCAACATCTCAGAATATCACAGACTCAATGGAGAAGACTAGTTTGTTGTGTTTGAACTGAAAGTAGAGGATTTCTTGCACTTGTGTTTCTTAACAGTTATTTTTAAAACAAACAATAAATGTTAATAATAATTTTTTACAAATAATTAAAACAATTTCCATATTTAATTATTTATTCATTGTTGCTAAATTTCCAATAATTTGCAGAGATGAAATGAAATTCTATCACCAGCTGTGTTTCATTAAAATTTCAGAAATTCAATTGATAAAACATTAAAACTAAAGATTTTGGTAAAGGCGTGTTGCCTAACTGTTAGGGTATTGCTCTAATGACTGCAAGATTGTAGCTTTGATTCCACTCAGCTACGAGCAACCCTGTGACAAACTAACGTCCCATTCAGGGGAAAGGTTGTGAGCTCTGTCACTTATTCACCTGAGAAACCGAGTAACTGCTTCTATGAATCCTAGAACATGAGACAGTACTTACTTTTTATTTTTTATAAACACATATCACTGCTGCCTAATGTCCAATGTATAATTTTAAAATTACTCTTTCAAATCCTGGATTCTGTGTTTGTGTACTAACAACAGTCATCTTGCTATCAATTCACAGATTCATTTTTCACTTTTTGAGATAATTTGTTGGTAAATTATTTTTATTGCAATTTATGTTTAATGAATACTAATTAACATTTTATCATTTGTGATGTTAGGATCTGAGCCGGTCATACTGCGGATTTAGTGAGGCAAATGTGTTGCATTTCACTAAAGACATCTCTGCTGCCGTTGCTTATCTTCATACACAGCAAATTGTTCACCGTGACATAAAACCAGAAAACATTGTACTTAAGGAAATAGACAATAAGGTGAGAGTTCTATGTTATTAATATTTTTTAACTTTTGCAAGTGACAAAATTTTTGTAGCTTGCTTAATAACCACATGGTTCTGGGTTCAGTCCCACTGCATGGCACCTTGGGCAAGTGTCTTCTACTGTAACCTTGTACTGACCAAGGCTTTGTGAGTGAATTTGGTAGACAGAAACTGAAAGAAGCCCGTTGTGTGTGTGTATATATGTGTATATATATATATATATATATATACACGTGTGTGTGTGTGTACGTATATATTTGTGTGTCTGTGTTTGTATCCCCCCCCAATCTCTTGACAACCAATGTTGGTGTGTTTACATCCCCATAACTTAGCAGTTCGGCAAAAGAGACCAGTAGAATAGGTACTAGGCTTACAAAGAATAAGTCCTAGGGTTGATTTGTTTGACTGAAGGTGGTGCTCCAGCATGGCCACTGTCAAATGACTGAAACAAATAAAAGAGTTGATAATTGTGTCCATGCATAACCTACTCGTCCTTTCCTTAAAATGTTACAGTTTTATGTATGTGTGTGTGTGAGAGAGAGGGGGGGAAGAGTGAGAGAATTGGAGAGTGAATTGCTTCATAAATCTTTTCACTCCTCTTTCTCTTCCTTCTCCTCATTGTTTACCACTCTGGTGCAGCACTGATTGCTGTAGAAACCCACACACACACACATTACTTGCTTTACATTTAGCAGTGTGTTTTGCCGTTTCTTTCAGTTGTTGTTGATGCTTTTAGGTCTATATATACCCTGCTCATTGAGTAGTTTTTTTTTAAGGGATATCTGACACTACATGATCCTTTCTTTATTTAAACATTGGGATATGATTTGAGGGTGATTTGGTTGGTATTTCTAGCAGATAGAGCAACTACAGAGATGCTTTCATTACTTCAAGCATGAAACTGATGTTGCTGTTGTTTAGTTCCAGATGTTCCTTAAGCGAAGAAATCTATGTTCATAGGTTTATCTTTTTCAGGAGGTATTTAACACTATCTTATCTGATGTGTCCTTTCCTTAGAATGTGATTTGAAATTTGGCTGCTATTCTCAGCTAATCAAATGACCATGTTGAGGTTCCCTGCTCAACTTGAGTTTATATCTTTTAGTATATGTGTGGAATTGAAAACATGTCTCACACACACACACTTACATGTATGTGTGTCTGTGATTTTTTTTTGAGATATTTTTGGGGGAATAAGTATTAAGTATCTCATATGCCATCAAATATGGTATATACTAGTGTTATTGCAATATTTTAAGTCAAAAATTTTCTTGTTCTGTACTTTGTTGTTGTTGTTTGTTCCTTCTTGAGCCATGCCTGGCTCATAAGGGTTGATTTCATTAGCTTATAGGTTCACCACCTGGACAGAATGCCTGTCTGTCACAGGTGAGCTGCTAGATGCAGGAGGAAAGAGTGAGAGAAAGTTGTGATGAAAGAATCAGCAGAAGTTCGCCATTACCTTCTGCTGGAGCTACATGGAGCTTAGGTGTTTCGCTCATAAACACACATATTGCCTGTTCTGAGATTCAAACCCATGATCCCTTGACCGCAAGTCTGCTGCTGTAACCACTAGGTCATGTACCTCTACTCTGTACTTTACCAGATGTAGTAAGTTCTCCTGAACTTTTCCAAGTGTAATAAATTGTCCTGTAATTTTTCAGGTTTATAATCTTAAGAATATTATTTTTCTTGCTTGCATTTTTCCATGTAATAATATATATAACTCCTACCAAATATGTTGAGTGCCACTCACTTGTGTGTGTATATATCATTGATGTAAATTTTATTTGAGTGTTTGTATTTTTTAACTGATATTTTTTTATTTATTTTACAGGTTGTTTACAAATTAATTGATCTTGGATATGCTAAAGATCTTAATCAAGGAAGTGTATGCAAGTCATTTGTTGGAACACTTATATATGTAGTAAGTGTTACTCTTTTTTTTTTTTTTTTTTTGTGGGGTGGCAGTGTAGGAAAGCTATTGAAAAATAAAATCTATAGTATCAAAATTAAAAAGCTCTACAACCATGGTTTTTGTTAAAGGTAGGTTATTACTCAGATTTGCATTCATCGTCATCGTTTAACGTCTGCTTTCCATGCTAGCATGGGTTGGACGATTTGACTGAGGACTGGTGAAACCAGATGGCTACACCTGGCTCCAATCTGATTTGGCAGAGTTTCTACAGCTGGATGTCCTTCCTATTGCCAACCACTCTGAGAGTGTAGTGGGTGCTTTTTACATGCCACTGGCACGAAGGCCAGTCAGGCGGTACTGGCAACGGCCACACTCAAAATGGTGTATTTTACGTGCCACCTGCCCAGTCCAGCGGCACTGGCAACGATCTCGCTCGAATGACTTTTCACGTGCCACCGGCACAAGTGCCAGGAAGGCGACGCTGGTAACAATCACGCTCGAACAATGCTCGTAGCGCTCCACTGGTACAGGTGCCATCACGATTTTGCTTTCGCTTGCACCAACAGGTCTTCGCAAGCCGAGTTAAGTGTCCAATGAAGGAGACGTTGGCATGGGTGCCAGTCGTCGTATTGGATCTTTCTGATTTGGCGGGCGCCACTTATTGTTTATGTTTTATTTAGTGTGTTTTCTACCGAAACACTTTAAAACTTCGTATACTTGTATATTTTGTCTTATAGAACAGAAAAAAATTTTTATATTCGAAGCTATTTCATATTAAAAGTTGTCGCACTTTGGCAATTCCAACCAATCACCGACGTCCACTGAGGTGAAAACAACCACTGCTGTGGAATGCAAACAACACGCTCCAGCAGTGCAATGGGATCCCTTCCCCTGAATAAAACTAGTGCCGCTGCTTGTCAACAACAACCATCGGCGGCATTGTTTGAGAATATTAGTATCTGTTAATACTAAGAGAGCTAAAACAGTGTGCAAAGAAAAACATTTTTTACTGTCTTCTTAGATTATTAGATGATGAAATATAAGCAATGACTTGCTGTAAGTTACAAATTTCAGTCTTTGAAAACTTTGGTTATTGCTTACATAAATTATTTCAGAGTACTATTGTGTTTATATTTCAGGCTCCAGAACTTTATCGGAAAGAACAGTATACTCATACAGCTGACTACTGGTCATTAGGGACTGTTATATTCGAGATTATTACTGGTTACCAACCCTTCCTTCCTACTTACTCACCTGTTAAATGGTCAGTATTATTACGACAATAAAGTAATATGTATATTTGTTTTTTTTCTTTTTTAATCTTTTTTTTTTCAGTTAAGAGGGAAGGGCAGTGCCCATGACCTTTTACGGGGCTTCAAAGATTTGTGGGAGACAGGTAGAAAGAAACCTAGGACTGGCCCACATTCTTGCAACAGAATGGACTCTACTAAAGCATGCAAGGGCCAGGTGGTGCTGCTAACCCCACACTCCTCATTGTTTTAGCATTTACATACATGTGTGTGTTTGTGTATCTTTATTTTGACATTGTGTGACAGTCATGAGGGTCGTTGTTATACAAATAGTGTCATTGATTTCCAATATTCTCCAAAAACATTCCTAATCATTGGAAAATATTACTTCCATTGATGACAGGAATAGCATCTAGTCATAGAAAATCTGCCTCAGTAAACCCTGTTCAAGCATGGAGAAGTTGATGCTAAAATTATGAAGATATATATATATATATATATATATATCATCATCATAATCATCATCGTTTGATTATGCTAGCATGGGTTGGACAATTTGACTGTGGACTGGCAAGCCAGAAGGCTGCACCAGGCTCCAGTCTGATCTGGCAGAGTTTCTACAGCTGGATGCCCTTCCTAATGCCAACCACTCCGAGAGTGTAGTGGGTGCTTTTACGTGCCACTGGCACAAGGGCCAGTCACATGGTACTGGCAACGGCCTCGCTCAAAAGATGTTTTTTACGTGCCACCTGCACAGGAACCAGTCCAGCGGCACAGGCAATGACCACTCAAATAATTTTCTAATGTGCCACCAGCACATATATATATATATATTATATACACACACAATGGACTTCTTTTTAGTTTAGTTTCTGTCGACCAAATTCACTCACAAGGCTTTGGTTATCCCATGATGATAATTGCCCAAACTGCTTTGCCATGGAATTGAACCCAAAACCTCATAGTCGGGAAGCAAGTTTCTTAACCACACAGTTACACCTGCATTAGGAAAGCTGGGAATGCCTTTCTTACAGCTATTTTAATGTTGAACAACACCTACAACAACCTATACATGTTATGGGACATACTCATACACTTTGAACACAGGAATAACTTTTTTTTTCAAACTGTCTAAAAACTCCAGGGTTTTGAATTCATTTCTTTAATTCACTAACAACTGGCTGACTTCTACAGTTGTTAAGTTGATTGAAAGTAAACACTGATTCTCTCTTACATATATTTTATTGTAAATATAAAAGCTCCTCTACTTGCCCAAGGTGCCATGTAGTGGGACTGAACCCAGAACCATGTGGCTGGAAAGCAAACTTCTTATCACACAGCCACACACTACTTTCCAATACATACTGTCACTTGTTTCTTTGAGTCTTACTCATCATCATTGTCATTTAATGCCCGCTTTCCATGCTGGCATGGGTTGGATGATTTGACTGAGGGCTGGCAAACCAGGAGGCTGCACCAGGAGGCTGCACCAGGAGGCTGCACCAGGCTCCAATCTGATCTGGCAAAGTTTCTGCAGCTGGATACCCTTCCTAACACCAACCACTCCGAGAGTGTAGTAGGTATTTTTGACATGCGACTGGCATGAGGGCCAGTCAGGCAGTACTGGCATTGACCGCACTTGAATGGTGCTTTTTATGTGCCACTGGCACGGGAGCCATCAAGCTGCTCTGGCAACGACCATGCTTCACTGGTGCTTTTTACGTCCCACTGGCACAGGATCAGTCAGCCAGCACTGGCAACGACCATGCTAGAATGGCGTTTTTGACATACCACCGGCACGGGAGCCAATCAGGCGGCACTGGAAACAACCATGCTCACATGGTGCTTTTTATGTGCCACTGACATGGGTGCCATATAACTGAATATGGTTGTGCTTTTAAAGAAACAATTTAATTTATTTCAATATTTTATAGGTATGAAGAAGTTAATAAGAAAAAAGATGATCACATATCTGTACAATGTATGCCTGATAGAAGCATTCATTTCTCATCAGAACTTCCTAAATGTATTAAGCTTTGCAGGTAAGTTTGAAAATAATTTGTTACTTGGTATTATTTGTTACTTTGATAATCCATTCAGGTAATGAATTGGCAAAATCCTTAGTACTTTGGACAAAATGTTTCTAGTATTTAGTTACAGCAGTTAATGTCCTGAGTTCTAATTACATCATGATCAGTTTTACCTTTTATCCTTCTGGGTTTAGTAAAATAATATAGTTTCAAGCGAGGAAGCATTTTGATATTTCTCTCTGTAAGGCATCTGTGATAATGACTAGAATTATGAAAGAAGATCAGAACCAATTGACAAATAAAAAATAAAGAAGTGAAGCACAACTAAATATGTTTTAACACATGATTTCCTATCAGGAATCTTGCATACTAAATGCAAAAATGAGATAAATACAGAATTCCTCTGAATTTGGTAGTAATTGTTGTGTTGTATTATTGTTTTTTTTAAATACTATTTTACCTCAATTATAACTGTTGTCAAATCACTAAATTTGCTGTCTCTCACCATGTTTTATTTTATTGCAATCATGACAGTCTCCACCCACCCCATTATCATCATCATCGTCATTTAACGTCTGTTGTCCATGCTGGGGCATGGGTTGAATGGTTTGACTGGGCTGGCACACTGGAAGGCTACACCAGGTTCCAGTCTGATTTGGCATGGTTTTCTACAGCTGGAAGCCCTTCCTACTGCCAACCACTCCAAGAGTGTAATGAGTGCTTTTACATGCCTCCGGCATGGGTGCCATTTGCGTATCTGCCACGACTGCAATTTTGCTCAGCTTGATGGATCTCCTTCTCAAGCACAATATAATGCTAAAGGTTTTGGTCATTGCCTCTGTGAGGCCCAACACTTGAAAGGAACTCGGCCACTTTGGCTCCACGAGGCCCAACACTGGAAAGGAACTCAGTCACTATGCCTCCATGAGGTTGTATTCATTTTTATCATCCAGTGTTAAGGCTGCTTCTGCTGGTGCCACATTAAAAGCACTCATGCTGGTGCCATGTAGAAGCGCTCATGAGGTGCCACATTAAAAGCACCCAACTCGCACTGTAAAGTGGTTGGCATTAGGAAGGGCATTCATTCATAGAAATCAAGCCAAATCAGACTGGAATCTGGTGCAGCTCTCCAGTTTGTCAGCTCCAGTCAAACCATCCAAATTATGCCAGCATGGAAAATGGACATTAAAGGATGAGGATAATGGTGATTCATTTGATATCATACATGTGTGGATGTATATGTGCACGTGCACACACACACACACACACATATATATATATATAGCTCTTTGATGCAAACAGAAGTAAGAGTTCCTTGAAATTTTATATGTCTGTCTTTATTCTTGCAACCATGTTGGGGCATCACCTTAAGGGTTTAGACAAACAAATCAATCTCGGTACCTTTTTTTTTTTTTTTCTTTTAACCCTGATACTTAAAATCTGTCTATCAGCCTCTTTTGCCAAACCACTAACTTATGGGAACATAACCTAACACTGGTTGTCAGGTGGAGGATAGGGTGGGGACAAATACAAATCCACACACACACACACACACACACACACACACACACACACACACATATATGTGATAGGCTTCTTCATAGCTTCTATCAAACTCTCTCAAAAGGCATTGATCAGCCCAGGGCTATTGTAGAAGACATTGGCTATAGTGCCATGCAGTGGGACTCAATCCAAAGCTGCATGGTTGCAAAGCAAGCTTCTTAACCCCACAGCCACACCCGCACTGCAGCCTAATTGGTATGTACATTATTTACATTATTTACATTGGATGGCTATGTGTCCTCATCTTGTTTGTTGTTACCACAACGTCTCAGCTGATTTTACTCTCCAACCTTCATCAGGTGTCCTGGTAGAATTTTGAAGCCAACAAACAAAATGAGGACACATATCCGTCCAATGTGAATAATGTAAATAATGTTCAGAATTTCTCATCTTTAAATTACAGAACACTACTTACTATGCTTTTGCAACACCCACCTCCACTACTGATTAAGTCACCTGGGTACGTCTAGTGAGTTGTCTCAACATTTGAAATAATCTACCTCATGGGGTCTCTTACTCTGACTATTTCTGTGCATCAACTGCTTATGTAGTCCTCTGTCAGCCTGCATGTTACTCTCCTGCATCTTTTTCCGAGTCATAGTTTACATTATGGCAACAAATGTTCTTCTCTCAATCTCTTCCTTTCTATTTAACCATTTAGCATTTAAACCAAACCATATCTGGCCAAAATATTCTACCTGTTTTATTATCAAATAGGGCAGATATGGTTTCGTATGTGTATTTCGTGTGCAAGATTCTTGATGTGGATACGTGTGTTGAAAGAAATACAATTAAACCTTGGGAGAGGCATTATGCTGGTAATAAACGCACGCACTAGTTCAGTCCTTTATTAATTTATAAGCAGTATTTAGTTTTTTGTTAAATCATTTCATTGCACTCTTGCAATCTCTTCAGTAACAAAAAACTAATTACTGTTTATAAATTAATAAAGGACTGAACCAGTGCATGTGTTTATTACCGGCATAATGCCTCTCCCAAGGTTTAATTGTAGATATGGTTTGTTTTTCATACTTACTCTACAATATCATTCTAATAATATAATAATCACTTGATTGAAATCTCGATGCTTTGAGATAATGCATAATTAATTCAAAACAATGTGAATGAATAAGTGTTACATTTGAGAGAGTAATCTAAATGCTAAAGGGTTAAATATAATACTGATCAAACATCTCCATTTTCATTATCAGAAGTATTTTATGTCTTCTTGTGAATAGTTTTATACTATTAATTCTTTTTATATGAAATTGATGAGATCAAACTTATTTCTATTATTCTACAGCCCCCTAAAACAAAGCTTTGAAAAATGGTTAAAGACAATGCTTTTGTGGGATGCTGATGCTCGTGGCAATGACAGTAAAGAGAAATCTAGTAAACAGTGGTGTTTCCAGCAATTAGAGAAAATACTAGAATCTCAGGTATTCAGTTATGTGTGCTATAGTTTGTTAAGCACTTTTTTCTCTGTAATTTTTTGCGAATTGATCTATAACCAGTACAGAACTAAAGGACTAAATTATTCATCTTTTATATGTTTTAGTCATTGGACTGTTACCATGCTAGGGCACTGCTTTGATGGGTCAAAGAAATCAACCTTAATACCTTTTTTTTTTTTTTTCAAGTCTTGTAATTTTTCTAGTTGTCTCTTTAACCAAACCACTTAGTAATGGGAACATAAACAAACCAGTACTTGTTGTCAAGCAGTAAGGAGAGACAAAGATACACACACACACACACACACACATATATATTGTCGCCATTTTATATTTTCAATTTCACGCATGCGCATTGTTTGTTTTTGATTTTGTCAACTATACAGTATAGTAGGGTCAGTTGGGCACCGTTTGTGAGAAAAACAGCACCATGATGCAATTCACTCTGCCAGAAATTTGGAAACGCTATGCTGTACTGTTTGACATTTGCTCCAGAAGCTCCAATACGGACATTTCAGAGTGTTTGGGTGTCAATCTAAGGATATGTACTGAGAGTGATAAAAATCAAACATCCAGTCAATATCATGGTGTTTGGAGTGATCACTAGCAATGGCAGCGTTATGCCTTCATTCATCTACCTACACAGCCTCAAACTCAACACATAGGCCTACATCAAGTGCCTGGAGGAGGTAGTGCTGCCCTGGATCAAGAGGGTGGCTGCTGGAAGACCCTATGTCTGGCAACAGGACTCTGCACCATGTCACACAAGAACACAGTCATGGCTGTCAGACAATTTCTATGACCACATCACCCCTAACATCTAGCCACCTAACTCTCCAGACTGCAACTCTGTTGATTATTGTGTGTAGGGCGTAGTTGAGCGAGAAACCAACAAAACCCCTTGTAATACCAAAGATGAACTGAAGGCAAGGATTATGGCAGCATTCACAAAATTAAACAAGGAAACCATCCAGAAGAGTTGCAGGAGATTCCAAAGTAGTCTGCAGGCCATGGCTGAAGCCAATGGCAATTTTTATTGAATAAATTTACTCTTTAGTATTTCAAGATGCTTTTATGGGATTTTGGTAAATATATCTGTTAAAATGAGATGTCAGTGTTATTTTCATTTTTGCTAATAACAAAATGATACTAGTTATCATATGGAAAATGGACATTAAATGGTGATGATGTTGTTGGTGGTGGCAGCATGTATTGTGTGTGTGTGTGTGTATATATATATATATATATATATATATATATCATCATCATCATCATCATCATCGTTTAACAGCCGCTTTCCATGTTGGCATGGGTTGGATGATTTGACTGAGGACTGGCGAACCAGATGGCTGCACCAGGCTCCAATCTGATCTGGCAGAGTTTCTACACCAGCCACTCTGAGAGTGTAGTGGGTGCTTTTCGTGCCACCGGCACAAGGGCCAGTCAGGCAGTACTGGCAATGGCCACGCTCAAATGATGTTTTTTACGTGCCATATATATATATATATATATATATATATATGATACACACACACACACACACACACTTTGTCAAGAAGTTTGCTTCTCAGTCATATAATCCCACATTCGATCCCAGTGTTTTCTGCTATAGCCATGTGAGTAAAATTTGGTTGCTGGAAACTCCACAGGTCATTGTGTGCCTGCCTCTCTCTCTCTCTTTCATGTGTGTGTGTTTGACTATACTGGTATAAACACCATAAATATATTTATACCTGTAAAAAGTCAGCCATTCATTAAACAGAGTCCAATAAAAATGTGCCAAACCAATCTCTGAGGTTGATATAAATAACTAACTAAAATACTTGAAGGTGGACCTAGCATGGGTATGATCCACTCACTGGAATTAGTAAAATGATAAAAGAAAATCTTGGCTATTGGTTGGTTCTTTTTTTTTTTTTTTTTTAATTATAACAAAAATTCATTCATTCATAATTGTTTCCCAAATGTAATTTTGAGGAGAAACATAAAATATTTTGTGATAACAATGTTAACATTAAATGTGCTTCATTATCTTCAGACAGTCTTCATTTAAATATTCTATATTTTCCAGATACTACGCATCTACCATGTCACAAAAAACAATTTACTGTGTTATATGTTGGAACCAGATCAAAGAATTGATGCCATACAGAATATAATATCTATGGAAGCTGATGTCCCTTCGAATGAACAAATCATTATCAAAGGAGATGGTCAAATTATTGATCGGTGGCAATTTGCTAAAGATTTCCTCTCAGATAATGTAATTCATTGATGTCATTTATTTTTGTTTCATTTTTTATTGTAGTAATTAGTGTGTGGCTGGAGGATAAAGAAGCTTGCTTCCTAGCCCAGTAGTCCTACCAATGCTATCCAAGGGAAAGGCAAAGGCTGATGCAGCTTGGCACCAATAACATTGCAACTCACATCTACACCTGAGTGAACTGGAGCAACATGAAACAAAGTGTCTTGCACAAGAACACAACACACAGCCCAGTCCAGAAATCAAACTCACTACTTCATGATTATGAGCTCAACACTCTAACCACTGAGCCATGTGCCTTCACCGCAGCATGGTAGCATTCCACATATTGAAACCAGTAAAGAAATACATCTAGTTGCTAACATCCTTGAAATCAAATGAGTTGCAATTAAATTAGAAAACAATATATTGAATGAATTCAATTTCATCAATGGTTGTAGATGATAGAATCGGTAGAGCATTAAACAAAATTTTTTCTTCCTGTGAAATTAGCATGATATTCTAAACTCAATGAACATTAATTCGTTCGTTCGTTTAACGTCCTCTTTCCATGCTAGCATGGGTTGGATGATTTGACTGAGGACTGGTGAACCAGATGGCTACACCAGGCTCCAATCTGATCTGGCAGAGTTTCTACAGCTGGATGCCCTTCCTAACGCCAACCACTCCGAGAGTGTAGTGGGTGCTTTTTACTTGCCCCACCGGCACGAGGGCCAGTCTGGCGGTACTGGCAACAGCCATGCTCAAATGGTGTTTTTTATGTGCCACCTGCACAGGAGCCAGTCCAGTGGCACTGGCAATGACCTTGCTTGAATGTTGTTTTCATGTGCCAGTAAAATTATAAAATAATAATTAGAATAAACCATTGTACTCCCTGATGTAATCTGTGATCCAAGCCACTCTCAACTTTATTTGTTACAATTTTAAAGAAGTAAAACTAATGTTTGGAACCATTTTCTGTTAAGGTTTATTTTTTTACTTGGTTTTGTTGTTTTTAAAAATTAATTAAATGGGTTTTTTTTTTTTTTTCTTTATTTCATTTAGGATGAAGTATCACTTTTTCTTCTTGATAAGAGAAATCTAAATGGAAAACCAGATTACAATACCCATACGAAATATCCAGAACAATTGCAAGTCATTCTGGGAAATGCCAATAATAAATTGAACAATTATGTAAGTTTTTTTCAGTTGGTTTGATGAGGCTATGGTCCATTGTTGGGATTTAAGTAACAACAACAAAAAAAATTATTTAAATTTTTAACCCCTACTCCACATCAAGTGAGTCTCTGTGTATGTATAAAAGAAAAAAACATGTTTACTAACAAGTACAAAAAATGTTATTTAAATCTAAACCCCACTCTGCATCAAGCAAATCCATGTGTGTGTGTGTGTAAGAAAAAGCATTTACTAAAGAAAAGTATGTTATTAAAATAAATTATCTTTTACATACTTATTTAAATCACTCCATCACCCTAATGAAATTCCCTACACAAATGCATACACACTCACACTGACAAACACAAGCATACACTCAGCTTGAGCAATATACTTTTATAGAGAATGAGAAAGTTTATCATGAAAAAATGAAAGAGATAAACAAATAGAAGGCGAGAAAGATCTTTTCTGTTGTCACAATTTTTGAAATTTTCAAATTTAGGGAAAATTTTTGAATTTGGTGTATTGATGTACTTTTTCATGCTAAATCTGAGTTTGTGATTCATTTATTCCAGAAAAGTTTTAGAAAAATGTTACAGAGGATTAAATTTTGAACGTTTTCACCAAATCAGAAAACAGGATTTGGAAGCTAAGCATTTCGTGCATGATAGGCTGTGTATCATAAAATGAAAGTAAACATTAGAAGATGAGACTTTTCACAAAATGAAAGCTATGCTTGAGGGTTAATACATATACAGAGAGAATGAGTGTCAAAGTGTATTGTAAATAGAGAGATGGATTGATGGTGTTAGATAGAGAGTGGGAGATTTGTCGATCTAAAAGTCACTTCTTGTCATCATCATCATCATCATCATCATCATTTAACATCCGCTTTCCATGCTAGCATGGGTTGGATGATTTGACTGGGGACTGGTGAACCAGATAGCTACACCAGACTCCAATCTGATCTGGCAGAATTTCTACAGCTGGATGCCCTTCCTAACACCAACCACTCCGAGAGTGTAGTTGGTGCTTTTTATGTGCCACCGGCATGAGGGCCAGTCCGGCAGTACTGGCAACGGCCACGCTCAAATGGTGTTTTTTACGTGCCACCTGCACAGGAGTCAGTAAATTATATTCTTTTATTATTACATACAGGCAACATTGTCTTTGGGATGCAGATTTTGAAAATCAAATTCGTTTATCTGGAGGATGCACCATTTAAGAGCCTTTTTGGGCTAAACACACATACATGACCACATACATTCACATTTATCATCATCATCATCATCATCATTTAATATCCATGTTCATCCAAAGCAATGATTAGCAACATTACGAAACCTATATGCTTTTGAATCTCTTTAACAATTCACAATAATGACTTTTATTACTTTTATTCCTACCTCAGTTCATCTAATTGTATATATCTATTGTTACTTTATATATATATATATAAATGTATATACACACACGCACACACTTTATTCTTGAATTTGTTGTTCCATGTTGCAGGAACCAAAGAGACTATTTGCTGAAACATTATATTTCTGTAAGAATTTAGAAGAAAAATCTCGGCGCCTTATACAGAGTGTAGCAGCTTGCAGGTTTGTATTATGAAAAATGTTTTCATCATCATCTTCATCATTTTATAGTATTCTTGTATTTGCATATGTAAACATACTATTTAATGTTTGTGCAATAGAAATAGTTCATCATCATCTTCATTATTTAACATCCACATTTCTATGATTTCATGAGTCTGATGGAATTTGTTGAGACAGATTTTCTATGGCCAGATTCCCTTCCTGTTACCAGCCCTCAACTGTTTTCAAGCAAGGTAATGTTTTCCCATGGCCAGACATATTCTCCATAGAAAAATGGAAATGAAAAACCTTACAATCATCATGTGATGTTTAGACAAAGGTACATGTGCATACACTCTCACACACACACTTATGTATGATGAGCTTCTTTCAGTTTCCATCTATCAAATCCACTTACTAGGCTTTAATTGAATTGGAGCTACAGTAGATGACACTTACCCAAGATACCATGTGAGTTTCTCAACCACATAGCTACACCTGTACCTATTTTATAAAATTATATATTGTGTACACATAATCATTGAGGTCTTCTTTTTCTCGTCGGTGGTACCTGACTGGTCTCGTGCCGGTGGCACATAAAATGCACCATTCGAGCGTGGTCATTGCCAGTGCCACTTGACTGGCTCCCTTGCCAGTGACATTTAAAAAGCACCATTTGAGCATAGTCATTGCCAGTCATGCCTGACTGGCTCCGTTTGATAAGAGTAGTCCAACCCACTCAAAAGGTCCCTGAATAAGGGTTGTTTAAGGATGTTGAATGAAACACATGTTTCCAGATTTGAATTATTCAAACCCCAAAGAATTCCTTTCAACACATGGCTATGATGCTCCCCCACTACTTCTGCTTGTGATCAGAGATGCACATATCGTCAGCCACCAAGGGACATGCTCAACTGGTTAAGGTCAAACAACTGACAAGCAAATCTGTGGTATTGAGCAGAATATTTGCTATAGCCCATTTTTTATACCAAGACAAAACAATGTACATGATAACACTTCCAATTTGTTAAGATCAGAAGCTATGAGAGCCACTGCTTGGTACTGCATCTGGGCATTTATTATTATTACTACTACTACTACTACTACTACTACTACTATCACTAAGGCAGTGAACTGATTGAATGCACGCTGGCCAAAATGCTTTGTGGTATTTTATCTGTCACTACAGTTCAAATTCTGCTGAGGTCGACTTTGCCTTTCATCTTTCTGGGGTTCGTTAAACACTGCAGCTGATGTAATCGACTAGTCCCTTCCCTGAAAATTTCAGGCCTTGTTCCGTTAGTAGAAAGGATTACTACTACTACTACTACTACTACTACAACGACTATTATATATTTTTATGTTGCTATATAAAATTTAAATTTGTTCTTTCTTTCCAGAAAATCCCTAGCAATTGATAATAAACAATTTTTAAGTGATAAAGCACGTCCCTGTGATATCAAACCTCAAATTTACAGAAAAGCTGACATTCGTTCAAAAAGGTAAAACAATAGATCATATTCTTGTTTTCTATTGAAATAATATTTATGGAATTGATACCAAGTGTTTGGTGCTTTTCACTATTAAAAGATGTTTGTGAGTGAATGCGTTTTTTAATAAATCAATTTTTTTTTTTTTCCAGTTTGCAACTGAATAAAAGGAAATTTAAAAGTTTAAAGCTAAAACCACCAGGTGTGTATGTATTATTACCTTTTTTTTGTTGTTGTTGTTGTTAGCATTGTTGTGTGGTAAGAAGTTTGCTTCCCAACCACGTGGTTCTAGGCTCAGTATCACTGCATGGACCTTTTGCATATCATCATCATCGTTTAACATCTGCTTTCCATGCTGATATAGGTTGGACAGTTTTACTGAGGACTGGCAAGCCAGAAGGCTGCACCAGGCTCCAATCTGATCTGGCAAAGTTTCTACAACTGGATACCCTTCCTAATGCCAACCACTTTGAGAGTGTAGTGGGTGCTTTTTACGTGCCATTGGCATAAGGGCCAGTGAGGCAGTACTGGCATCGACAACGCTTGAACGGTGATGCTTACATGCCACCGGCATGGAAGCCATTCAGGTGGCACTGGCAACAGGTGTGACTTCTATTACAGCCCTGGGCTAAACATAGTTTTCTGCATGGCCTTGGTGTATGTGTGTGTTACTATCTCCTCGCCTTGACATCACATCATAGTTGTATACGGGTGTTTCCATCATGCAGGCAGTGTTCTTTGTTTCTGATTTTCTGTGAAAACATGTCTGGTCATGAGAAAAATATTACCTTTCTTGGAAACAGTGAGGGTCGGTGACATGCATCTTATCTAAACCTGTCCTTTCTTGTAATAACTATGCAATGGTTCTCTCTTTCATTTTCATGACTTGGTCCATCAGCTTGTAATTATTCTTCTCGTGTGCCCTCCTCTCTCACTTGTAACTAACAATGGTATTGCTAAATCAATCATAGTGATAACACCTTTCTATACAATCTGATTCTGTATCTAAGGGAGTGCATATATAGTATTTAATTACTGGATTACTAATACAGCATCAGTTATAAATAATAATGCATACAAAATCATATTCATATGTATTTAGCTCCATTGTGAAATTATAGCATTGTAATTAAACCACAAGGATTTTCAGCAGCTTGGAATAAGGATTGGTAACAATACTAGTCTCATCCTACCGATGCAAACATCATTCAGACAAGATGTTGCTTTTACTTTTTATGATGATGATGAGTAGTTGCATAAATTTTTAATAATTACCAAAATACATGCATTATTCCTATTTTTTTTAAAAATCTAATTTCTTTCTTTGTTGTGATTCTTCTTTAACTAATCAATATATTATAAGTGCTTCTCTTCTTTTATTCTTACAGAAACATATAATGATGTTATAGATGGCTGGAGCAAAATGATTTCAGAATTGGAAGAAATTAAAAGTTTTGTGAGTAAAATTTAATGTTTCAAATTCATTAGGTAAAATTTACCATTAAACACAATATATATTGCTTTCTCATGATGTCAAAATAACTTCTTTGTAGCTTTATCTTTTCTTAGATATTTCATCTATTTATATCTAAAGCTTCCATCAATTAGGGTTGGCCATACATCTACACCTGGACAGTCCCTTCTTAATGCATGAACACACTTGGTCGTTGCCTAGAGACCCCTCAGATGTAGGGGCCCTATCTTAATCTGTGTATGCTGCAGTATGTTGTCATTAAAGATGTTGGGGATCTCCAGTGCATTGTTTTGCTCTGGGGCTTAAAGGGTAAAGGTTAAAGCCTTCCTTTGGGCAAGGTTGTTTATGGAAGACCAGTAGTAACCAATGCATACCAGCCTCTACTCTCCATGCTACCAATATTATCCAAGGGAAAACAAAGGTTGATAAGGGGCTTATAATGCTGTTAAGACAGCCTTGCCCCTAGAAATCCTCTCCAGGTTGCAAGCCTGGACAAGGATTCTTTTATGGTGGAACCAGCAGTTTTCCATGCTTCAAGTTTCTCCTCTCCACACCACTGATGTGTCCCAGCAGTAGGCAAGGGTTAGTATAGTTTAGCACAAATGTCATCACTGATGAATTCAGACAGTAAAGACCTGACGAAAATATTAGAGAGTAAAGAGTAAGGGAAGAAAATGCCCATGGGATATGTCTTCCTTGAAGAAAATAGCAGTTGTATTTGGCCTTCTAATTTCATTTGAAACTCCTACTCTTTTTTTTTTTGTTTTTGCATTTTTACTTGGTACTCTTTCTTTCAATACAATTTTATTTTCCAGAATATTTTGGTGGGATTTTGATCTGTGAACAAACGAATTCTGTGGTTGACAATAAAGTGTTTCATTAGAAAGTTCAATTATTTCCTCCAAATGAAATTTTTTAGTGTTGAAATTATAAAATATCTTCTGCTACTTTCTCTTTTTTTTTTCAGCAGTTAATGTTAGTTTAGTAACTGTTTTACTAATATTTATATATTTTGAAGGTAGTGCTCCAGCATGGCTGCAGTCAAATGACTGAAACAAGTAAAAAGATAAAGGAATATATTTTACCGAGTATTATATCAATCATTAAGCTTTTGTATAAATTATATATTTGTGCATATATTCATCATCCTCAACATATGTCCACTTTCTCTGCTGGCATTGGTTGTACCAGACTTTGCAGTTTGAGTCACTGTTGGGAGCTTGCACTCATACTTGTCATTTGGTTGGTTTCTCCTGTTGGTTGACTTTTATATAATTATAAATTACTGTATATTCCAGAATGATATTTTTGTCAATCATCATCTTTATCATCCTCTAATTTCCATTTTCCATGCTGGCATGGGTTGGATGGTTCTAGCAAGTCAGAAGTCTGCACCAAGTTCTGTTGTCTGCTTTGGCATGGCATTCTGTAAAGTGGATATCATTCCTAATGCCAACCACTTTACAGAATGTATTGGGTGCCTTTTATGTGGCAACAACAGCAGTGACGTCCCCAAGTAACTTGTAAGACAAGACCCCTCAACTGAGGGCAGGAGTAGTATTGAGAGATAGAAAAATGTGTCTTGCAGTAGAGAAGAAAAAAAGCTGCCTCAGGTGGAGAAAGAGAAAGAGATGGTGAAGATGAGATAGTGAGAGAGCGTGGCCCCCAAGTTACAGGGAGGTGTCCACAGTCAAGTCAAAAATGCATTTTAATTAAGTTTATGAATCTGTGTTGCAAGATCTCTGATGTGAAGTCATGTGTTGAAACAACAATACATATTAATTAATTATTATTACAACTGCATTACATGTCTCTTCATATATTTTTCACTCTTTTCTATAGTTTAGCCATAATTATTTGTTTTATATAATTTGAGAACAAAATATATTTATTACAGGTCCGACAGTCTGAAGCAACAGAGGAAGTAGATTTCTCCAGTAATAAAAGCACTTCTTTTAATGAGAGATATGAAACTTTAAAAAATATGTAAGTTTAAAAAAAATTTTTATAATAATAATAATTGTGATGATGATGAACCTATTGTATACAGTGCTGAAGTGCTGTACAACTATTCAGAACAGGTAACCAAAGTGCATGTACAGTACATAGAATAATGCACACAAAGTGAACAGTGAATGAGTCAGTTAGAAAAAAGTGGGGAGTACATCAGGTGTACTGTTTGCAAATATCAGGAAGCATGGAAGATGTAGTGTCCTGACAGCTAACAACTGATGCAAGTAGTTTATTCCATGCTTCAGTAATTCTGAGTGAAAAGATGTTTCCAAAAGTCATGGATGCTGTGTTGGTTTTTGATTTTGTAAGCATGTCCACGGCTGTTTGACATATGGAATTCAAAAAGGTGCCCAAGGTTGTTGTTGGAAGGATAGTGGTTAATCTTGTGGGTGGCTATCAAGTCAGTTTCTATACATCAGAGCTTTAATGTGTCCATACCCAGGGAAGCAAAACATTAAGAGTATAGAAGATTCCTGATGGTAGGTACTCGCCTTGTTGCATGTTTCTGAACAGTTTTCAGATGTGCTAAGCAAGATTGGGTTCCAGACTGGTGATGCAAAGTGTGGACATACCATAGCCATGCACAGCTTTAAATAATTAATTGTTGAGTAGCTGTCAAAGGTCTTGCTGAGTGATGCTAAGACACCCTTGGCCTTCTTGACAATTTTAGAAATGTGATTTGTCCAACACAAATTGCTGTAGGCAATAATGTCCAGGTCACATTCACTAGGAGACTACTTAAGATTGGTAGTACTCTTTTTGTTTAAGCTGGTACTTATTTTAATGGTCTCTTTTTGCCAAACTACTAAGTTACAGGGATGTAGCCACACCGACACCAGTTGTCAAGCAGTGATGAGGGACAAACACAAACACACAGGCACATATAATATACATGACAGGCTTCTTTCAGTTTCCATCTACCAAATCCACTCATAAAACTTTGCTGGCCTGAGACTATAGTAGAAAATATTTGCCTGAGGTGCTACCCAGTGGGACTGAATCAGGAACAATGTGGCTGGAAAGCAAGCTTCTTACCACACATCCATGCATGCACCTATCCATCCATGCCTGTGCCTATGAATGTAAAAAAAATTTTTTTAAATAGAGCACTGTTTATATTTTATTGACATGTAAAAAATAGTATAAATTCTAAAATAATCTCCGATATACAAAGTTCTTATTAACCCAGAGACATTGTATATTTTTCTCATTAAATTTAATAATTTCTCTTTCTGCCTCTAGAGTTGAAGATTTAAATGAATTGTATACGTCAATGAACTTTACAGAAGCAACTGTAGGTAAGTATGGGAGCATCCAATGTTGTAAATAAATTTCAGAATAATTTTTATAACTAACAATATAGCCTGGCTTTGCACGGGATTAAGTTAGGATTATTAAGTTAATCAAGAGCTTTGTTTCAAGCCAAACTAAGTAACACCGATGTCAAATTTGAGCAAAATCCATTCAAATTGGTAAACATTTGGCTGAAAATGGGTTGCAGACAATTTGATTGGGAAATCTCATAAGGAATCAATTTATTGATTTTTCCACATTTTTTTTCTTTTTTTTCTTTTTTTGAGAACTTAAAGCATTCAAAGATCCCATGAGTCCTAAGTAACGCCGGCATCAAGTTTGAACAAAATACATCAAAATTGGTAAAAGTTATGGTTGAAAATGGGGTGTAGCCAATTTTAGTGAGAAATCCTGTAAGGAATCTGTTTATCGATTTTTCTCATCCTGATTGAATGGAAAACCCCACAAAGAATCAGTTTATTGATTTTCTTTCACCCCCAAATAGGACTTAACCGAACACAACATTGCTGATTCAAAAAATCTATATTTATACTTTAAAGTTGGTTTTCACACTCAACCCAGTTCTGCAGAATCAGTGTTGCGACAGGAACGCATGGGTTGGGAGTTTGACCGGCAGAGGTGATCAGGTTGCACATGCTGGCCCTTTTGAAACCACCACCCCCATCATCTAACCTCCCTTGACCCATGGATTGGGAGCCCTTCCAGCAAGGAAAATAGAACACCCAAAAGGGCTCCCGGTCCTCTGTGTCAGAGGTTATGTTCAGATCACAACTAAACCTAAGCTAACCTAGCGAAAGGGGGCTCAGGAGCCTCTGAAAGGCAACGACTAATCCCGATCTAGACCTAACCCCTCCTGGGGGGTACTATCGGTCAAGGCGGCATTGGAGAAGGTTGCATTGAAGGTTTGCACGCTATTATATATATATATTGCGTGAGAAGACCCGGCAAGCCAAGTGAGATCATTGCCAGTGCCCTTGGACTGGCTCTTGTGCGGGTGGCACATAAAAGACACCATTTCGAGCGTGGCCGTTTTCATGCGGGTGACACGTAAAAGCACCCACTACACTCTCTGAGTGGTTGGCTTTAGGAAGGGCATCCAGCTGTAGAAACTCTGCCAAATTAGATTGGAGCCTGGTGTAGCCATCCGGTTGCACCAGTCCTCAGTCAAATCGTCCAACCCATGCTAGCATGGAAAGCAGACGTTAAACGATGATGATGATGATGATGATATATATATATATATATATACACACACAATATGTCACATTCTCTACTATATATATATTTAATAATGAACCATGTAATTTACACTCTGAAAATTTTTTTTCTGTAAAATGTTGGGAGTGGATAAAATTTCCAAGGCTTCCACCTCACCCCATCCCATTTTTTCAGACCCCAAAAAGGGTTTTGTAGCATATTAGGTCACAGGAATTCATTCAATGAAAAAAAAAAAAATTCCCAGTGATTCTGGGATTGGTGGAGGGAGGTGTCGCCCCACCCCTTTTTTTTTTCCCGAACGAAAATAAGGGATTTGCAGCATATTAGGAAGTCGGGGTACTTGATTTCACACAGGAAAAAATCAGATTTTTATTGTTAAAATATGGGTTTCCCATCAGTTACCTGAAGAACTGCAAAGCAAGAAACTCAGAATAACAGCCAAGTGAGTGTCCTTTAAATGCTTTTTTTTTTCGTTGTTTTGCATCCAATTTTTAGCTAATATGGTTAATTTTATTGGAATAATTGTTTTTACAGTTGTGTGTACCCTTTATTGCTAAACAAACATTCACCATGAATCAGAAGAAGTGGGTAATGGTTTGTGTGGACAACAGTCAATAGGAGAATCCAATGAGTTCAATTGTTATGAGGAATATAAAATCTAACAGTTCAGGATTTATGGTGCTTTGTGTGAAAGAGTGGGAAAGAAAAGGAAATGAAATAGCAAGTTGAACAGGTTTTTTTTATTTCAAACAACAGCCAACAGAATTATCTGCCTTTTTTAGGAATTAACTACAATATCATCATCATCATCATCATCGTTTAACGTCCGCTTTCCATGCTAGCATGGGTTGGACGATTTGACTGAGGACTGGTGAAACCGGATGGCAACACCAGGCTCCAGTCTGATTTGGCAGAGTTTCTACAGCTGGATGCCCTTCCTAACGCCAACCACTCAGAGAGTGTAGTGGGTGCTTTTACGTGTCACCCGCACGAAAACGGCCACGCTCAAAATGGTGCATCTCATGTGCCACCCGCACAAGAACCAGTCCAGGGGCACTGGCAACGATCTCACTTGGCTTGCCGGGTCTTCTCACGCACAGCACATTTCCAAAGGTCTCGGTCAGTAGTCATCGCCTCGGTGAGGCCCAATGTACGAAGGTCTTGCCTCACCACCTCAGCCCAGGTCTTCCTGGGCCTACCTCTTCCACGGGTTCCCTCAACTGTTAGGGTGTGGCACTTTTTCACGCAGCTATCCTCCTCCATTCTCACCACATGTCCATACCAGCGCAATCGTCTCTCTTGCACACCACAACTGATGCTTCTAATGTTCAGCTTTTCTCTCAAGATACTTACACTCTGACGGGTATGCACATTTACATTACACATCCAGCGGAGCATACTGGCTTCATTCCTTGCGAGCTTACGCATGTCCTCAGCAGTCACAGCCCATGTTTCACTGCCATGTAGCATGGCTGTTCGTACGCATGTGCCCTACAGTCTGCCTTTTACTCTGAGTGAGAGTCATCAGTAGTAAAATTTGATTTCAGTCAGAGGATTGTTGTCTTTAATCTCACAGTCTGCTTCAACAACACCAAGATACAATTATGCACATGTCAAGGTATCAATCTATCAACACAGCATCTTTCCTATGCATGGAAAATGCAGCTGAAACCCTTTGTGCTTTTACTGCTTTTAGAACAAATTCAGTTTTTCTGCATTTTGTAACCATTATGCTACCTTCAAACTGACTCAACTAAAATACACACCTCTCCTCTTCTCATCACATATTGTTATGTTTGGTTCAAGATTTGGTTGCTATAGAGGCTCCCTTACTGAATTAGTATACTCTTTTACTTGTTTCAGTCTTTTGACTGGCCATGCTGGGGCACCGCCTTTTAGTTGAGAAAATCGACCCCAGGACTTATTCTTTGGAAGCCTAGTACTTATTCTATCGGTCTCTTTTGCCGAACTGCTAAGTTACGGGGACGTAAACACACCAGCATCGGTTGTCAAGCGATGTTGGGGGGACAAACACAGACACACAAGCACATATATATACATATATACGACAGGCTTCTTTCAGTTTCCATCTACCAAATCCACTCACAAGGCTTTGGTCGGCCCAAGGCTATAGTAGAAGACACTTGCCCAAGGTGCCACGCAGTGGGACTGAACCCGGAACCATGTGATTGGTAAGCAAGCTACCTACCACACAGCCACTCCTATTTCCCTTAAAAACAGATAATATTGGCTCCATTGATCCACCAGTGACATCATCTCCAGACACCAGTATCCATTGAAAAATTATTGCACAGAACTACATTATGCATTCTTACATCTTAACTGCTGTGCAGCTCTTCTAAACTTTCAGAACATCTTTAAAATTAAATGTCTAACACCTGTTTTATTAATTTTAAGAAAGGGTGATGGACAACAGGAGCCACAGCATGACAAGAAAAAAATGCTCCCCAATATTTAGTTATCATCATCATCATATGTCCATTTTCCATACCAGCATGAGTTGAATAGTTTGACAGGAGCTGGCAAGCCGGAGGGCTGCACCGGGCCCCATCGTCTGTTCTGTCATGGTTTCTTTGGCTGGATGCCCTTCTTAATGCCAACCACTTTACAAAATCTACGGGGTTCTTTTATATGACATTGGTATAGATAGTTTGTATGTGGTGCCAGCACATACAAACTTCGCATCAGCATAGGCGTATTATACATGGCACCAGTACGAATGCTCTTTATGTGGTGTTGGCACAGGTGCCTTTTGTGTGACACCAGCACAAGTGTTTTTACATAGAACCAGCATTGGTGCTCTGTACATGGCTCCAGTATGGGTGCACTGTATGCAGTACCGGCACAAATGCTTTTTACATAGCACCAATTCCAATCACACCAAAATTGACTCTGCTTTTTGTCATTATCATCATTATTGTCATCATCATAACGTCCATTATGCCATGCACATAGAATTTGCATGTGTAAGACCCGGCAAGCCAAGTGAGATTATAGACTTTATGCCAGTGTCACATAACTAGCCTGTTTAAAAATGCCCTTCAGTTGTCAGGCAATATGCTGTGCTTGGGAAGACCTATTGAGTCAAGTGAAATTGTAATTGTGGCCAATACCAGTGCCACCTGGAATGTAAAAAGCACCATTCAAGTGTGGTCGATGCCAATGCCACCTAACTGGTTCCTGTACCAGTGGAATGTAAAAAACACCATTTGAGTATGGTTGATGCCAGTACCGCCTGACTGGCTCCCATGTCAGTAGCATGTGAAAAGCACCATTCGAGCATAGTCGATGACGGTGCTGCCTGACTGGCTCCCATGCCATGGTACATAAAAAGTACCCACTACATTCTCAGAGTGGTTGGCATTAGGAAGGGCATCCAGCTGTAGAAACCTTGCCAGATCAGATTGAAGCCTGGTGCAGCCTCCTGGCTTGCCAATCTTCAGTCAAACCATCCAGCCCATGCCAGCATGGAAAGCTGACTTTAAATGACGACGACGATGATGATGGTATAATGGACAAAATTGTCAAAACTTGTGGCAAACTTTCTATGGCCAAATGCCTTTCTTGTTGCCAACCTTCATCTGTTTCCAAATAAGTTAATATTCCCCCCTGAGCTGACATGTTTTCCCAGGAAACTGCATAGAAATGATACTGCTTGTATGACGGTGACACTTGCTTACAACCGTCATATGCTGTCAAGACAAGGAGACACAAACACACACATGTATAAATGACAGGCTTCTTTCGGTTTCTGTCCACCAAACCCGCTAACAAGGATTTGGTTGGTCTGGAGCTATAGTAGAAAACACTTGGCCATGGTGACATGCTGTTAGACTGAACCTGAAACCTTATGGCTGGGATGTTAACTACTTAACCACACAGCCTCACCTGCCTTTCATCCTTTCAAAATTGATATAATTGTCTGTTCCCACCCACTTATTTGTAGCTTTGTGACTTTACTTAGAATCATTGTTTTTTAGAAACCTTTCAAATTATCCTAATTTTTTCTAACACATCGTTATTTTTTTTCTTTATTTCTTAGGTACTGTACAAGAAGATGTAAAAGATTTAGTAGAAAATTGTATTGCAGAATGGGAAGCTTTATTTGAAGAATGCCATTCTTATCGCATGTAAGTATATTAAAGTAACATCTCAGTTGCAGAATTCCACTTGATTGATGTGTATATAATTATTTGATTCCACTTTGACTCAGTAAAACTGAAATGTGTCTATAAGTGACAAAAAAAATTTTGAAAAAAACTCAACAACTGTAGCCATGGATACTAAATTATCTTTTTCCCTCAGCTCACAAAAATGGATAAACTTGTATGACCTGGAGAGATGAGACTCTTGATGTTTCAACATGAAAAAGCATTAAAAATACAAGAGGAAGACAAACATCATCTGCACTTTTGCCATAATGTATCTTTATTATTGTCACACTGCCTTTTGCACATGCACACTTACAGTTGGTGCAATTGTGGTCACGTGATCAAAATTTGAGCCTGATCACGCCATTTTTTTTTTTGGCTTTACAGTGTAAGCATGGTTGCTGCATTAGCAATGTGCACCAAAGAAGAACAAAGAGCAATGGTCTGATTTCTCTGGTCGGAAGGTGCTGAAATTTATAGGAGATGAAACGTGGGTCCATCATTATGGGACAGAATCCAAAAGACAGTATGGAGTGGAAACATCCTGGCTTGCCAGCGACGAAGAAATTCAAGACAGTCTTCTGCGGGAAAGGTGATACTAACCCTTTTTTGGGGCTTACACTGGAAGACTACCTGGAAAAGGGGTGTATGATTAATAGTGCATGATACAGTGCTTTGCTGGCCAACAAACTAAAGCCAACAATTCACACCAAACGCCGAAATCTATTGTTGAAGAAAGTTTTGTTGTTGCATGATAATGCATGGCCACCCAGACCATTGAAACCATTAACCAATTGGGTTTTGAGGTGCTGGAATACCCTGCCTGTAGCCCAGATCTCATCCCTTCTAACTATCATATCTTTCGACTGCCCAAAGATGGTTTACAAGGTCATCGATTTCCTACAGATGAAGATGTGAAGGAAGCGGTGCATAAATGGTTGCACCTTTAACTGGAAACCTTCTTGGAGGGAATACACAGGTTTTTGGACAGTTGGACCAAGTGCATCGAAAAGAAAGGAGACTATATAGAAATGACGTACTTGTTTATTCCCTGCTTTTGTGTAAATACATTGAAAAAACAAAGAGTGCAAATAATTTTTTACTCTCCCTTGTATTTTGCCACATTTAAATTCATTTTATTTTATTTTTTTTTAGTTCTTTGAATTCCTCTTGGGTATCATTTTTTAATACATCAAAGCAACTTCAGGAAAAAAATAATCGCATTGAATCTTTACGTGAGGAGGAGATATCTTATTTCTGGAAATTAATAGAAGCTGTTGTAAGTATTACATCCTATGTAGACTGAAGTCATGTATAGAGAACAAAAAAGAAATACTTTATCACCCCACCCCACCCCACCCATTATCCACCTCAATACTATCCAACCTCTGCAGTTGTCACCTACTGCTAATTTGTACTCAATCTGGTGAGCGATGAGTATCCTTTAAAGAATAACAGAGTTATATGTGAGCTACTTCAAGCTTCATGCTCAGATAGTGCAGTAATTGGATGAACTTGTATAGCATATTGTGCATGACTCAGCAATCATTCACACTCAAATGGCATGGCTTCTCTGTGAAGAAATGTGAGAAAGTTTGTTTGTACCTTTTTTCCTAGCATTTCCTTATAGAGTAACCATGCATTTGAACCTGAACAATTGATGGATCTTGCATAATATACCATATAAGCCCATATGAGTACTGCATTATCTGAGCATGAAACTTGAAGTAGCTCAGTTATAACTCCTGTATTCATTAATTGTAAGTAGCCGATCCTCTGACCTATTTTCACAGTTATTCTCCTGCGTTTGAGATTTCCTTTATTCCTAAAGTACCAACTCACTCAGCTCTTCAATGTTAGTATATAAAAATGTTTCCACATTCCAAAAGTTATTATTTAACATTATAAAAGATTAAATCTGTTGTCAGGGATCATTTAGCTCAGTGGTTTAAAGCTTTCAGTCAGAATTTAAGAGGTATAAAGTTTGATTCTCTGTAGTGGCTTGCAGGCTACTTTTTCTCCATCTCTAAGGGTATTTTACATCCTCTGAGCTGTTTTCACAGCTATTCTTCTGCATTTGAGATTTCCTTCATTTCTAAAATGTGTGTGTGTGTGTGTCCTAGATGTGAAGTTTTAAAAATATTTTTTAAAAATGCTTATACATTAATACATATCAATACACATCAATACAAATCTATATACAAAAGCATAACTTGTGCCGGTGGCACATGAAAAAAACATTCGAGCGAGGTTGTTGCCAGTGCCGCTGGACTGGCTCCTGTCCAGGTGGCACGTAAAAATCACCATTTTGAGTGTGGCCGTTGCCAGTACCGTCTGACTGGCCCTCGTGCTGGTGGCACGTAAAAGCACCCACTACACTCTCGGAGTGGTTGGCGTTAGGAAGGGCATCCAGCTGTAGAAACTCTGCCAGATCAGATTGAAGCCTGGTGCAGCCATCCGGTTCACCAGTCCTTAGTCAAATCGTTCAACCTGTGCTAGCATGGAAAGCGGACATTAAATGATGATGATGATATATACACACACACACATATGTATGTATATATATGTGTGTGTAAAACAAATAATAAATGAGTATATGCATATATACGTACAGGTATGTGCATACCTATGTCTACCTGTATATATAGGTGCATATCTGGGTACAGGACATTGCAAACAAAACGTAGACAAAAAAATAATAATAACCAGAGTACAGAACACACACAGGCCACATAGAGTATGTATATATGTATGTGTGTGTGTGTATATATATATATATATATATGTATGTGTGTCTATGTATATCTGTGTATGTATGTATATATAAAGCACTCTTTCAAAAATTATAACCTACTTCAAGCAATTTTTTTAAAGTTTTTTTTAATATTGTTTTTATATTTTTTTAGGTGCCCAAAGACGAACAGAGTATGTGTTCACCAATACAAGAATGTACTCCTTCATTTTCATCAATTACAAATTCACTGAAACTCATTAATGATAACAAATTACTTCATGATGAGTAAGTTGTTCTTTTTTAATGTATCCTTAATTTTATGTTCTACTTGTTACTAGAGATGTCTTATAATTATTTCTGAGTAAATAGCAGAGTAACAAAATTGGTAATGCACCAAAATTGTCTTTAGCATTTAGTTTCTTTACATTCATCATCACCATCATTTAACATCTACTTTACCAATCTTAAATGGGTTGTACATAATTTGACCACATTCTGTGGTCAAATCCTTAAGGGGTTGATATAATAAGTATCAATCAAGTATTAATTTAATCAATTACACCCTCAGTCAAAATTTGTGACCTCGTGCCTACTTCAGAAATCATTTCGCTTATTGTGGATTCAAATCCAAGATGTTGAAAACTTTTACTGATATTATTTACCCCTACAACTATTGGCACAGTTTTTATGGCTGGATGCCCTTCCTAACACCAACCACCCCACAGAGTGGGCTGAGTGCTTTTTACATGGCACCAGCACAGGCAAGGTCAGTTTTGGCATGTGGGATTATTGTAATCTACTCCTAGAATTGCTGGCCTTGTGCCAAAATTTGAAATTGCAAAATAGGGGTAGTTTATCCTGTTCAGGCTATATTATTAGCATTTTCCTGCGTTTGAGAATTTAAAATCACTTCTTTAACTTTCTAAGACATCTCAACGCTTCTAAAAGCAAACTTCGTTTGTTTGTTTACATTCATCGTAATTTGAATTTATTATATTTAATCATTAATTTTTTTTAATTTTTTTTTTAGCTTTGAAATGTTGGTTGCTGATTTTCCTGCTTTTCCTGATCTATCATTCAATTAAACGAAAACAAGCCGTGTTTCCACCAGGATTCAAACCATAAACATGTCATTCATTGTACTTCTTGCATAGACTGTATAAAAAATACATCTGCCTAGCCAATATACAGCAAATTAATCTGTGTGAGAGGGGTAATTTTTCCAGTATTTCTCTAATAATTTTCAAAAACGATTGAGTAATTTATCAGATAGATAAGTTTTATCCCTCATTTCGCAAAACTCAATCCACTTGGCTTATTTTTCATACTATACTGTGCAATAGATTATTGATAATAAATTGTCATATGCACAATGAACAGTGAGAGTCAAAATGATGACTTGCATATCTCTTCTTAATGCATTCTGGTAGATTTGAACATGAATATGCTAATTACTGTGACAAAACACAGCTGTAACTAATTCATTAAGAATAAATATGCAAGTCATTGAGATGATTAGCAATTAAATCTGAAACTTTGATAATCTCTTTTATCTGTTACTTGTTTCAGTCATCTGAATGCAGCCATAGTGGAGCACTGCCTTGAAAAATTTAGTTGAACAAATCAACCCAAGTTATTTATTGTCGTTCCCTTTTGCCAAACTGCTAAGTTTCGGGGATGTAAACGTACCAACACTGTTTGTCAAGTAGTGGTTGGGGACAAACACAGATATACTTTCGGAAACATTTTTTGCATGTCCAGAATTGCTGAAACATGGAATAAACTAGAAACTACTCACATCAGTTGTTAGCTGTGAGGATCCTACATCCTTCCAAACTTCCTGAAATCCACCTGATGTCCCCACTTCTTTTGTTTTAAACAACTCATTCACTATTCACTTCCTGTGCTTTATTCATGCACTTTTGGCTACTTTTTCTAATGAGTTGTGGTATACCTGAGACCTGTACATAATAAGTTTGTTATTATATTATCTGACACACACACACCACATATTGCAGACCTACATCCACACAGTTACCATCCACCAAAATTCATTGGTCAGTCCAATGCTGTAATAGAAGACATTTGCCCAAAGTGTTGCATTGGCAGTGGGACTGAACCTGAAACCACGTAGTTGCAAAGCAAACCCAACCCCTTAATAATACATTCTTGCCTATGCTGTGTATAAAGTTTTGGGGAATAATCTAAGATTACCAAAATATATGTGAAATGGGAGAAAGGACTAATTAGATCAAAACAAAGTTGACAGCTAGTTTTTATTTTAAAGCAAGTGTAAGACAATTTCTTCAAGTGTGTGTGCGTTTGTAATATTTTGTATTGTTTTACTTTTTGCTACCTCCTCCCCCCCCCCTACATGGTCACTCGATCTGCTAGAAATAACAGCCAAATCTCCTTCACACTACACACTGTCAGCTTTAAAAAAAACAAATAGATGGGACGATTGTAACTCATAGTGTTGTTGTTTTGTTTTTTGTATAGAAAAGAGGCTACAGATTGGATTGATCACATACATGATTACTTGACCATACATGGTTACTCAATTAGCCAGAAATAGCAGCCAAATCTTATTCAAACTGTATCCTATTATTTTCAAAATAAAAATAGTAAAAATAGATGTGATGGTCATGGCCACAATGTTTTTTGTAGGGTAACTAGGTACTGATTGGATTGACCATTTACCTAGCCACTCGCTCTGCTAGAAATAGCAGCCAAATCTTATTCAAACTGTATCCTATTATTTTCAAAATAAAAATAGTAAAAATAGATGTGATGGTCATGGCCACAATGTTTTTTGTAGGGTAACTAGGTACTGATTGGATTGACCATTTACATGCTAGAAATAGCAGCTAAATAGGCTTCAAACTACACTTACTGTCTTTAAAAAACATAGATGGGGTGATTTCCATTAATATCTTTTTGTATGGAAAAGAGGTTACAGATTGGACTGACCACTGCATAGTCGCTTGATCTGCTAGACATAGAAGTCAAATCGCCTTCAAACCACACCCCAGCATTTTTAACTCTTCAGCATTCAGATTATTCTGTCAAATGTAAAGCTTATTTATTGCCTCTGCCTTAGCGAAGGACGAGATATTGTTTTGAGTCGTGTTTGTTTGTTTGTCTGTGGACAAGATATCTCAAGACCCGCTGGATGGATTCTGATGAAACTTTCAGGGATATTTGGTCTCATGACTGGCACGAGCTGATTAGATTTTGGGATCGATCTGGTACCAGACAGGGATTTTGGATTATTCTTCCTGTTTTTTACTTAATTTTTTATAGCAGTCGGGATCATTTTTAGTATCCTCGTTTGAGAACAATCGAGTGTATTTCAGATATTCTCATTTTAAAAATCATCTCCGGCTAATCGTTGAGAGGACATTGGTGTTGCCTTGGCAGAGGTTTGTGCTTTCTGAGTGCTCTTGTTCACATTGTTTTGAATTAACCATTATTATATCTTATCTTCAAGATTTCAATGATGTCTTCGTTTATCTTTTTTTATCTTTTACTTCTTTCAGACTGTGGCCATGCCTTGAATTTTTAGTCAAATGAATCAACCCCAGTACCTTTTTTTTTAAAGCCCGGTGCTTATTCTATCAGTCTCTTTTGGCAAACTGCTAAGTTACAGGAACATAAACACCAGTTATCAAGTGGTGGTGGGGAACAAATACAAATACACACGCTCACATGTATATGATAGGCTTCTTTCAGTTTCCGTCTACCAAATCCACTCACAAGGCCCTGTTCAGCCCAAGGCTATAGTAAAAAAAAATACTTGCCCAGGGTGCCATGCAGTGGGACTGAGCCCAGAACCATGTGGTTGGGAAGCAAGCTTCTTACCACGCAGCCATACCTGCACTTATGTGATTGTTTATTTTTGCAACTACATCATTGGGTAGATGTGAGAGGCTGGATCTGTCCAGGTTGAAAAAATTAGATGGGAAAGTCAGTTTATAATGTTTTCGGTCATTTGTATGCCTAGTAAAGGCCAACATAGAACTCAACAGTAACAACTGGGTTTTGGGGACTAAAAGATTTTTTTTTTTTTTTTTTTTTTTACTTCAAAGGCATGTGACAGGATATTAGAAATATTTTCTGTCTCTTCCATATGAAAATATCTGAGTTGCGAAAATGGAGATGCGGTTAGCACATCCCTTGACAAAGACAGAAGAGATCAATCGATCTTTCTAACACACATGGGCATTGCTCTCTACTTTAGAACAACCTATTTTTTTCAAGGTAGTGCTCCAGCATGGCCACAGTCAAATAACTGAAACAAGTAAAAGAATAAAAAGAGCTGATCAGTTATCTATTGAGATAACATCAGAATTTCTTCCCTTGCACCTCTGAACTTTGGAATTCCCTTCCGCAGTCTTGTTTTCCTCTTCAATATGACCTCCAGTCTTTTAAGTCTAATGTACATCGTCACCCATTAACTTCTGTCAAACGTCCATTTTATTCTTGTAGCACTTATGTTTCCAGTGGTCTAAGGACCTTGTAACAAGTGAATGCTTTAAAAAAAAAGAAAAAAGAAAATTTCTATTATCTTATTTTGTGTCTGCCAGACAAAAGGAGTGAACATAACTGAGTAAAACTGTAATGTCCAAATATGTTTGATGCACGTTCAAACTGGGGAACAAGCTACTCACTGTGTTTCATCACGGAGAATATATCTCCCCCTCTGTAATAACTGAGTAAATATGCTTGCTTTTGTTAGTATTTTATTTTATGAATGTTTGGGAGGTTTTAGTTTCCAGAAAGAGAATCACTGGTTCATAGGTATTTAACAATGGTGAGCATGATGACAAAGGAGTATTTGTGTTTCTGTAGCATTTAGATGGAACAAATGCTACAGAGTATTAGAGTTCAGAGGCACTAATTTCTTGTATTTCTCATTGGTGTTTACCTCTTCTGTTGATATATATATATATTGATGATCAATAATCACACACATTAATGTAGCAATCTGACTGAATCATTGAGCATACTGGCTGAAATGCCTGAATATTCAGTGCTACATTATGCAACATGTCTTGTTGCCTTTTTAGTATAGTAAGGTGTGGTTTGGGGGAGAATTTAGCTGGTATTTCTAACAGAATGAGAGACCACAAATAGGTATCCTTGTTAACTTGACAGATGTCTTATCTTAGAAGTTCTTTCCGCCTCAACAAATAATCAAAACATTCAAATGGTGATGACAATCTCATATTACAAACTAAACTACCTTCAATTTCTTGTCCTATGATTAATTAAAATTTTTTTTTTTACCAGTAATATTTTATACTACATGAATCTATCATTTTATTTTTTCTCTGTAAATATCATCTTTTGCTTTAATTATTCTCCTCCACAATTTATTTGGTTCATTTTCATTGTTTGCATTCCTCTAGCAATATGTTCGTTCATTTCTCCTCATCTAGGACAATGCTACTACTACTACACACAACTTTTGGTCCATAGATGTCTTATCTCCACTCACTGCTTTTCTTCTACTACTACAGCAAACTTCATTCTACACCACTGATTGCTCTCAAACTACTGTCACTCAAACAACTTTACCTAACTCATCTCTCCTCTTCTCACCCACACTGTCCAGCCCCCAGACCCCTCACTAACCATTATACCCTTCCTCCTCAGAACTTTGCTCTCCCTCTGCATATGTTTTTTCTGCAGCTGTCAAGAGGAAAGACTATTAACTGCTCAATCTCACTAATCTGAGAGAGCCTGTGAGGGCTACAGGCACATTTCCTTTCCTACAGACCAATCTAATGAAAAAAAGTTTCCTTACATATTCATACGATCTTTATTTTTGTAACTAGAATATGATCCTTTTAATTATTAACTGTCAATCATGAATTTCTAATGTTATTTCCAATATTTTTTACTATCATTTAGTATCACTATTAATCCAGACATCTCTCCTTTTCTTTTTTTATGAGGTGGTGCTACCATTCTTGCTAACTAAATTATCTGAGAAACCTCATTCTTTTTTGGTATTATACTTCCTGTATCAGCTTGACGCAGAATTAGGGCCAATATCTATTGATGAATATTTTCAATGGAATTTAACTTTGTATTTTATTAATTTTATTCACCTCGGTGTATTAATGATTCTGTTGACTTGGTGTCTCACCAGTTTTATTGATCTTGATGTATCATTAATCTTATTGAACTCTGTATATTTACCGGTTTTAAAATTTTCACTAAAATATGGAATGAAAGGCCAAGTCAGTCATTGCAAGATTTCAGTTTATGAACAAAAAAAAAACAAAGCATTTAACCAAATATTCTATTATTTGTACCAACTCTTGATGCCGATCAGTTAATCCTTTTGATACTAACCTGCAATGATGGCCTTCTGATTCTGTGATACAAAATTTGTTTTGAGGGGTTGATATTTCAATTAAAACCTTCCATCATAATTTTATATGAAAATCTTTTGCTAAGTTATATTCAGAATAGTAGTTTAGAAATGGAAAAGTTAGTTATTTTACTAAATCCTTCCAAATCCCTTGATTATTTTCAAAATTAACTGAAACACGTAGTCAGTGTAATTCATTTTACTTACCTATAACTTTTACCCCAACACCAGATAAAGAGAAAGGCCCAAAACATTAGACTCTAAATGCCTCACTACTGCAACTTTAGTATTAAACTATTCCATTTCATCAGAGATATAGTCAAAAAAAGTGTCATGAAAAGTGTAAAGTTCTTTACAGACAATGGTAAATGCTGGAGGTAACACAATGAAGGCATTAATTAGTCGGTCAGAGAGGTTTCCATTTTTTGTGTATAAAATATATGTTGTTCTGATGAGATGCCTTCAGAGAGGAAGAGGTGGGATTATGGAACTAGATTGGGATAGTTCAGAGCCATGTTGAAGATGATAACTTAGATTACTATAGATTTGTATTTAAGAATGCAAGACTTATCAAACATGATAGCTGGGAGAATTAAAGGCAAAACCTAAAGTAATGGATGTGAAATATGTAACAAAGTTATTGTACTGCAAAAATGTCTATGTTCAGCAGAGATTGAAAGAGAAATTGCTCAAAGCTGGTAACAGAACAGAATCCACAACCACAGTTAATGTAAGTTGAAAGGTTTTAGTTGTATCCTTACTTCATTGCAAAGATTTTATATAAAAGAGTCATCTTGTGTTGCTATTTTTTAATAGTTACAAAACTTTGAAAGCTTGGTTTTGCTTACAAAGTAAATAAATGAGATGCAATATTTAAAACAACAAAGAAATATGCTACTTTGGAAACCTTTCTTATATTTTGTTTCTTTCTTTAAATTGAAAAAATAATTGTGAAAATATTTCTGTATATTCTGGCTGAGTGAAGCTTATTTACAACAATTTGAAAGTAAATTGAACATTTTCTTTCAAACTATTTTTTTATATTTAAATTAAATGGCAAAACAATTTTCAATTATCTTTGTTATTCAAAATTTACCAAGAATACATTTTTGTTTTATTCAAATAAATTTTAAAATCTTATCTTGAATTTTGATTTGTATTTCACTGAACAGATGTTTTATTTTTTAAAAAAAACTTGATCCAAGTTACATTATCTTGTTTAGAAGATGATAATTCATTCAAAAAGTGGCAGCAACATATATTTTTAGTAGCTTGGCTAAGGAATTGGTAAAGGTTAGTGATATGACATCTTAGTCACAATATCGTCTCTTGACTCATGGTTTAAAATGCTGCTGCCTTTGATAAGTGATGAGATAAAAGTAAAGTGGTACAAATACATCCAGCCTTGAAAATATCAAGCTATGTAGATATGATGTTAGCTACTCACTTTGTTGAACAGGTAGTACAGAAAAGTTTTTCATCAATGGCAGGCATGATCTACTGAAGAGGCAGAGAAAATGCAGTGGAAGAAGTGATTACAATGATAAACTAGTGCCTGCCAGACTTGTTTAACTCTTTAGCATTTAAACTGGTTGTATCCACCCAAAATATTCTTCCGGTTTTATGTTCAAATTGGCCAGATCCAGCTACTCATACCTACCCTACAATGTTAATCTAAAAATTTACAGTCATATAATCAAAATCTCAAGGCTACAAAATAATGCAGGATAAATTCAAAACAATGTGAACTAGAAAAGCACTCGGAGAGCACAGACCTCCACCAAGCAGCTCATTTCCACCCATATACACGCATACTGAAAATTACTCAATTTCCTAAACCACCGCCGGCAAAAACATAACCTCATTGGCGGGGTTAAAAAAAAAAAAAACACAGCCATATGATTTTAAAAAAACCAAAAAAAAACCTCCTTTAAAAACAGGAATCATCTGAAGCAGTTATAATACATCAATGACAACACCAAGCTAGTTTCACAGCGGCGGTGGAGGGAGCAAAGCCTGAGCTTTTTGAGTCGATCCCAATAGTCAAGGCTTGTTATGTCATCCTCCGCAGACCTCCGCCAAGCAGTTCATTTTAAGACAGATAAGCGAGTAAAATTACTAATAGAGAAACGAAAATAAACTTTGGAAACAGCAACGCCACCATAGGTTAAGTGGAAACGATGAACGTGTTTTCAAGGGAGATAATCAAAGAAAGTAACATTGTAATACTTCATGTAAAATAAATATAACAAATGAAAAATCCTTCAAGAATCCATAAAAATTCCCGGATGACTACCAAAATTTCATCATCTGTTCCTTGTGTCATTACCAACTTTTCCTGCAAATTTCATCAAATACCATTCAAAACTTTTTGAGTTATTTTGCACATAAACGGACAAGCCAACGCCAGTGAAAACATAACCTCCTTCCTTGGCGGAGGTAATAAATAAGCATTACATTTAAAGGAATAATCTGAATGTTAAAGGGTTAAATACAGTTGAAATTCTTTAAAATAAAACAATTTCCCTTGGCCAGAATATGAAAAAGTGTGAGGGATGTAATTGTCTTTACTAAACAATAGATTAGTTAAACTCAAAGCACAGGCATGGCCATGTGGTTCAGAAGTTCATTTCACAATTGTGTGGCTTTACATTTTGTTCCATTGTTTGGTACTTTGGACAAGCATCTCCTACTATGACACCAGGCCAAGCAATGCCTTGAGTGAATTTGGCTGATAGAAACTGAGGAAGCCTGTCATATATATATATATATATATATATATATGAGTGGCTGTGTGGTAAGTAGCTTGCTTACCAACCACATGGTTCCAGGTTCAGTCCCACTGCGTGGCATCTTGGGCAAGTGTCTTCTACTATAGCCTCGGGCCGACCAAAGCCTTGTGAGTGGATTTGGTAGAAGGAACTGAAAGAAGCCCGTCGTATATATGTATATATATATGTGTGTGTTTGTCCCCCTAGCATTGCTTGACAGCCGATGATGGTGTGCTTATGTCCCCGTCACTTAGCGGTTCGGCAAAAGAGACCGATAGAATAAGTACTAGGCTTACAAAGCATAAGTCCCGGGGTCGATTTGCTCGACTAAAGGCGGTGCTCCAGCATGGCCACAGTCAAATGACTGAAACAAGTAAAAGAGTAAAAGAGAGTTGGTATGTATGTATGTATGTATGCACATGTGTGTGTGTGTCTTTTGTGTTTGTCCTTACACACCTTGACAACGTGTTGGTTTCTTTGCATCTCTTTAACTTAGTTTCAACAAAAGAGATTGGTAGAATAAGTACCAGACTTAAAAAAAGAATGAGTGCCTGGGTCAAACCTTCCAGGCAGTGCCCCGCCATGGCCACAGATTAAAACAAGCCAGGTAAAAGAAATAAAAGAAAAAATATCACTTCAAATCATAAAATTACTGTGAGTTTTTTCTTTTTTCAGGAATTTTAAAGTAACAATTGTGATAACGAGTGAGGAATGCATTAATCAGGAATTTTAATTGCATTGTTTAGATGAGTCCATCCTTAAACAAACCTTCATCCTACAATTGCTTAAACTACGTAAAAGATTCAACTTCCTATCAAGAACCACCAAGTGATTTTATTGATGAACCTCATAGAAATAGCAGCCAAATTACCCTTACATCATACTTTACCAGCTTAAAGAAAGAAACACTATGTTAGATAATCCAATCTAATTCTAAATTGACTATTCACTTCCTGTGCATTATTCTATGTCCTGTTCATGCAATTGTGGCTACGTTTTCTGATGAGTTGTGCACCTGAGCACTGTATATAATAAGTTCATTATTATTATTATTATTATTATTATCATCATCATCTGAAGAAAAGAAAATCAAATGGATAGAACAATTTTGATTATAGATCTGTCTAATTAAGATTAAATAGATCTATGATCTTGGGGATTAAATGACATCTTAAAAGACCTTTACAACAAAGAATCATTCATATATGTAGAATGGTGTTCTCTTTCATTAGAAAAGGAAACTTTTAGTTGGTCTCAGCTTGCAATCACAGTCAGTCAGTTACTTTATAATACTAAATGTACTACGCACACAAACACTCACACACACACATACGTGCGTGTGCTCAGTAGTTAGAGCATTGGTCTTATGATACAATCGTGAGGTTGTGAGTTTGATTCCCAAACCAGGCTGTGTTGTGTTCTTGAGCAAGACACTTTATTTCCTGTCACTCCAGTTCACTCAGTTGTAGAAATGAGTTGCAACATCACTGGTGCCAAGCTGTATTGGCCTCTTTGCCTTTCCCTTGAACAACATTGGTGGCATGAATAGGGGAGACTGGTATGCATGGATAACTACTGGTCTTCTACAAACGACCTTGTGCCTCAGAGGGGAACTTTCTAGGTGCAATTCCACGGTCATTCATGACCAAAAGGGGCCTTTACTCTCTCGCTCTCTCTCACTATATATATATATATATATATCTGTGTGTGTGTACATGTATTGTTTTCATGTTTTAGATCAGCTTGAAAAATTGTTAAGATACTTTCTTAACTTGGAATCAATGGTAGCCTTAATACACAAATAATCTTTATCCACCAATGGACTCATTTGCATTGTTCGATATTTATGTATATATATATATATATCCTGTGGCTGGCTCCTGTGCTGGTAGCATGCAATAAGCACCATGCATGCGTGGGTCATTGCCAGTGCCGCCTGACTGGCTCCTGTGCTGGTGGAATGTTAAAGGCACCCACTACACTCTCGGAGTGGTTGGCATTAGGAAGTGCAACCAGCTGTAGAAACACTGCCAGATCAGGTTGGAGCCTGGTGTGGCCTCCTGGCTTGCCAGTCCCCAGTCAAACCCATGCCAGCATGAAGAACGGACGTTAAACGATGATGATGATATATATACTGTATCTGTAAAAGACTGTCTTCGATTACGCTCCATAGTTCACCAGTCAATTGCTTTGTGAATAATATAAATCTTCTTTGTATAATAGACTAGCAGAAATACCCGGCGTTGCCCAGGTTAAAGAGAATAATGAAATCTAAAAACGCCGTCTAGACTACGTATCATCTTTATATATAGAGATGTATATACACGCATGCACCCAAACACACGTATATATATGTATATCAATATAAATATATGAAAGTCAATGAAGTTTCGTAAAAGAAGGTGATCATGTACATACTTTCTTGCTGTTGTGATTTTAACACCTCGTTGTAAACAATGTTCCTTGTTTTCCCTTGTGGAGCATATACAAATAGGTTTTTTTTGCTGCCCACTCTTGAGCAGCCAACATACAGTTGTCCATGTGAGAAGCAGGGCTCTTCCAAGAGAAGCCCAGCTACAGACAGTGTTTGACCCTGAGATTTGTTTATGGACATGGCAAAAGTCACACGAAGGGGGAATTGTAGTCTTCTGAATGTAAAAGGAGTGTCTGCTCCTGATGGAGTAAGAGGAATTCTTGGAATAAAGACGTCATCCCCTTTTGCACATCCAGAAAAAATGGTAGCCTCGATAACGTGTGACATCATTTTCTTTATCACGAGTCGTGTTCCATTGCAAAGTCTTGGTGGTTCCAGATTGCGGAGCAGCATAACAGGCGTTCCAACTTTAAGTGATATGTGGGGAGGTAGTCCTGGAGGCTCCAACGAATTGAGAAACTCAGGAGGATAGTTCACCACTTCATTTGTATCTGGAACTGTATCAACAGACTTGTAAGTTTGAAGATTGCCGGGAAGAGAATGCATCAGGTGTTGATTAATTTTTCTAACAGCTACGTTTTTTGGAGCTAATATTGCTCTTTTACATATCCAATTGTGATTTTGGTAGTTTTGTTTAAAGTTGGGAAAGACTTTGTGTTTGAGGTCATCTACAGAATTAACAACAGAACAAAATGGCCGGAGGTCTGCAATGAAATAATTTTACTCAACACTTTCCAAGTGAATCAGTGGAGGCAAAGATGCGTCTCATTTACTTGACAATTTATGCACCACATTGCAGAAATCACAATGTAAGTATATCTGAAAGGGTAGTCTTACACTGTTGTACCATTGAATTACAAATAATGCTCATCTGTTATGTTCGGGTTAAAATTTCATCAACATCAAAAATATATGAATTTTCATGGGAGTTATGGCCGTTATGCAAAGAATATAATTTCCAAATTTCATAAAGATCCATTCAGTACTTTTGACGTAGTTTTGGATAAGAAAACAAATGACTAATGTGTGTGTTTGTGTGCATGTGTATGTGTGTGTGATGGGTGCATATATGTATAGATATGTGTATGCATGTATATATATATATATGTATATATGTGTACATATTACATGTACATCTATATATATATATATATATATATATATACATCTACACATATGTATACATATACATGTATGCATATAGATCTATATATATATATATATATATATATATATATATACATATACATCTCTCTCTCTCTCTCTTTCTCTCTCTCTATATCTATACATATACGTGTACATATACATCTATATGTATACATATACATCTCTCTCTCTCTCTGAAAGTATCTGTCATTACAGTATCAAAATGGTGTACATATACATGTATATGTATACATATACATCTCTCTCTCTTTCTGTCTCTCTCTGTGAAAGTATCTGTCACTAGCAGAAATACCCGGCTTTGCCTGGGTTAAAGAGAATAATGAAATCTAAAAACGCCGTCTAGACTACGCAACCCTCAACTGTTAGTAGCTACGATACCATATTTCTACATTAATAACTCTCCAATCCATGCCAGCATGGAACATAGACATTAAGTGGAATGCCAGTCTCTCATCTAGGAGGGCCTTGAAATCAATGTTACCAACTGGGGACTATGTGTGTCATAGTGATAATAAAAAGACCCAAAGGAGATCTGCAACAAAATAATTTTACTCAACACTTTGCAAGTGAATCAGTGGAGGCAAAGATGCGTCTCATTTACTTAACAATTTATGCACCACATTGCAGAAATCACAATGAAAGTATATCTGAAAAGGTAGTCTTACACTGTTGTACCGTTGAATTACAAATAATGCTCATCTGTTATGTTCGGGTTAAAATTTCATCAACATCAAAAATATATGAATTTTCATGGGAGTTATGGCCGTTATACATAGAATATAATTTCCAAATTTCATAAATATCAGTTCAGTACTTTTGACGTAGTTTTGGATAAGAAAACAAATGACTAATGTGTGTGTTTGTGTGCATGTGTATGTGTGTGTGATGGGTGTATATATGTATAGATATGTGTATGCATGTATATATATGTATATATGTGTACATATTACATGTACATCTATATATATATATATATATACATCTACATATGTGTATACATATACATGTATGCATATAGATCTATATCTATCTATATATATATATATATATATGCATATATGTGTACATATACATGTATATGTATACATATACATCTCTTTCTCTCTCTCTGAAAGTATCTGTCATTACAGTATCGAAATGTGATTGTTTCAGTTAGTAGAATAGTTTCATTTTTAAAGTGAAAGTATTTGACATGAGTGTTTTTGTTTCACTTTTGACACGTAATACTTAAATAGTGGAGGAGATATTATGTTGCTGTGGGCTCGAACTCTGCAAGAAGTTAAAAATTTTGACTAAAACACAACTGGAACCCTAAGTAAGGCATCTGTAAAATTTGAATGAAATTGGTTGCGTAGTTCTCGAGTTTTAGGGATTCACACAGACAGACAGACAGACAGACACACATTCTCATTTTTATATATATAGATAACATCTTCAGTTTCTTTCCACAAATTAGATAGCGTTTGTTGAAAGTGTTACACACACACAGACCTTTGAAGTATATGTGATGTTATAGACTACATAGAAAGCAGTGAGTGGAGGTGCAATGGCCCAGTGGTTAGGGCAGCGGACTCGTGGTTATAGGATCGCGGTTTCGATTCCCAGACCGGGTGTTGTGAGTGTTTATTGAGCGAAAACACCTAAAAGCTCCATGAGGCTCCGGCAGGGGATGGTGGCGAACCCTGCTGTACTCTTCCACCACAACTTTCTCTCACTCTTACTTCCTGTTTCTGTTGTGCCTGTAATTCAAAGGGTCAGTCTTGTCACACTGTGTCATGCTGAATCTCCCCGAGAACTATGTTAAGGGTACACGTGTCTGTGGAGTGCTCAGCCACTTGCACATTAATTTCACGAGCAGGCTGTTCCATTGATCAGATCAACTGGAACCTTCAATGTCGTAAGCAATGGAGTGCCAACAACAAAGAAAGTAGTAGATTGATAGAATTAGTAGAGTGCAGACAAAATGCAGGATACATTTACACTGAGTTCAAATCCTTCCAATGTCAATTTTATCTTTCATCCTTCTGAAATCAATAAAATAATTATCAGTTGAGTATTGAGGTTGATCTAATCAGTCAGACTCATACCCAACATTTGAGTTTCTGTGCCTATGTAAGAAATCAATGTTAAATGCAATTACAAGTTACATGTATATGCAACAAGGTTCAAACTGTTTGTAAAATAAAGAGGAAAAAAATAATGATTAAAAAAAAAAATCTTGAAAATATTAGTTTTTAATGATTGCATATATTACAAATTTAAACAAATATTAAACTTTTACAGAATTAATAGTTTTTATCAAATAGTTACTACTGATTAAAGAAGGCTTAGATGATAAAGTAACATAACAAAAATTAAAAAAAGAAAGATAAAATTCAATTCATTGAATAAATCTTAGATTCCAAAGTGTAACAAAATTTATTCAAACTCTCCTGTCCTTCACAACCAACATGAAACAGGTCTGGCCAAAGTATATATATATATATATATATATATATATATATATATATATATATATATATATATATATATATATATATATACAGCAACATAAAAGATTCTGAAAACTCAGCAAATAATATATATAAAAAAAACATGGAGAAAATGAGACAGTGGTGTCTTGTTATCTGTTATTAAGAGTTAGTGGATAAAAGAGTTGAATATTTAAATATTATATTTAGGTTCACATACCATTTTATTTCAGCAATAGGTAAGCATTTACTGTTGTTGTTGTTGATGATGGTGGTGGTGTGATGATATTTATGATCATGAGACTGATTGTGATGATAGGGCAAGAGGAGGTGGAGGTGGACACCATTTAATTTTTCAATGTGGTAGTGTTTGTTGATTAGTCTATCACAATATTTATGAATAATTTACAAGCTTTGATGAAATGATTTTTCCAAGTTAACTTACCATCACAGAATCAAGATTGCTAACCATCAAAACCAAACAGTTATTATTATATCTGCTTCTTAAATTTGTTTACATTAATAAGCATATTTTCATTTTGAATTTTTTTTTTTTTTTCAAGAAAAAAAAAAGTTCATCTTTCAAATTTTCAAACAAATAGTTTATCCACAGATGCATATAAATGTTTATCAAAATATTAAAATGTATTAATATCTAGATTCAAAATAACTGCTTTAAAAACAATACAAACAAAAGAAAACCCTCAACATCTATTCTTAAATATATTTTAAAATACATCAATATAGGATTAAATCATTTAAGACAAGTTCAATATATAATAAATTCTAAAGCAAACACCAACGTAAAATAAGAATATCATACCTGGCAATATGGTAATAATTATTATATGGAAGAACATTTAGTATCAAAATTTGCCTGTAAACGATAAGCTATTTTCATTAGTTATCCTATTGTGGTATTCAGAAATATATTACTCTGCATTTATAGATATCTTGAATGTACAACTATTTGCATATGTATTCATAATATAAAAACCTAAATATGAAAAAGAATTATACACACGCACAAATTAAATAAGAGTTTGATTCAGTTCCGTGAGCATAGAACACATCCACATCATCAAATGTTCCAACTCTCACTTTGAATATCTGATGGTGTGGATATATAATACACCCATGAAACTTTGAGTCAAACTGTTATTAAATTTACATAACTCCAAGTAAATGTTGGAGTCAGATCCATGGGAATGCAGCATACACACACACACACACAAAGGAATAAGCAATTATGTTATAAACTAGGTAATGAAGTTCATAAAATAATTGTCTATTCCTTTCTCATTCTGATTTCTTATTACCACCCTGTACTCAACTGATGTTTCGCCAACACTACACCTGATATCCCCGCCTCCATACACATGCACACATCTATATCATGACTCATACACTGTTCACTTCCCTGACTTTTGTACGTAATTCTATATACTGTACATGCACCTTTAATGAGTTGTTGTGCACCTGAGCACCATACACAATAATTTCATTATTATTATTATATTCTGAAGCATTTGTATATTGTGTTCTAACACCAAGTTACTATTGCTATGCCAAGGTGAATTATTAATACATACACACACAAACAAGTCTGATGAGTCGCTTATACTGCTAAGCGCTTTATAGGTGTGAAACCATGGTCACTATGACTGGTCATAACTTTTAATTTACTAAAAAATTCATACATACATATACATATATAAATACACATATATATATATACACACCCACGTGTATGTATATGTGAAGTGAGTGCAAGAGAAATGGTAAAATTTTCATGAGTAAATCAGTCAAAAAATAACTTAATGTGTCTTACTGGATAAAACATTTAAAAATAGAAGACTACACTTATCTATTTAGTTTCTTCATTAAAATTATTAAAAAGAGGAGAGAGAATTAGAAAATTATAGTAGTTTATTTGGAGAATGAGTATGACAGGTGCTCTGGAGTGAAATCAGTAACACGGTCAGCTTGAGTCTCGTTAGTGGGCCTGTTATTTTGTCTCAAATTGGTGCTTATAATATCTAATACCGAAAAGAAATTGTTTCTTATTTTTCACTTACAGTTCCTGCATTTAGGCAAATTTAATTTACTGTTCATTTAGAATTTATAAATCTAATTACTACTAACCAATACTACATGAAAATTTTCTTTCAAAAAAAAAAAAAAAATCTACCAAACTCTATATACCATAATTGGTGCTATTTTTGTTTTATATTACATTAATTTCAGCTATAAATTGGTGCTTGATATCTTAACAAGAAAAATTATTTTACTGTTTACCTAGAAGTGTGTTATTTGAAATGTTAGAAAATTTCTGAATATAAATATATTTCAAAGAGTTAGATATCATGTAATACTTCTGAAGTATCTTTTCAATTAAAATGCTCTATAAAGTCATTCATATCAAATATCAGTTTAAAGACAAAAATAAAATAAAAATATAATGATTAACTTCATATGTTTAAATGTTTAATTTATTTAAAAATTTTTACTAAATATTTTTATAATTAATAAAATGAATGTTTTTTTTATGTGTGTGTGTGAGAGAGAGACAGTGAGTGAGTGTTCGGGCGCGTGCGCGTGTGCAGTTAGTGAATACAAGGGACATAACCTCATCAAACTGATATTGTCAACTACTGGAAGCACTATCTAGCAAAAACGTCAACAATGAAATACTGGATAATAAGTCATTTTACATATGTTTAGATGCAGTAAAATTACTGTGCTGGTGACAAGAATAAATGACATGGCAAAGATAAAATTATGAAATGATAAAATAAAATGCACATGGCATAGCATTAACGTCTTAATGTAACCATAGTCACAAGATAATTCACATAATTGCTCTCTGTTGTTAATAACTTAATAATTTATATTGTCCCTTATTCGAAACATAAATAGTTTTAATAACACAAGTGGAAGAGGGGATATTAATGCTGAGAAGTTATAGACACTAATTACTGTAACTGAACAATTAGAACATGAAATCCTCTTGACTGGAAAACATATATTCTTAAGATTTTTTTTTATTTGCTGGAGTTAGACATGAATGAATTTAAGTGTTGAAAAGTTGTCATTATAGAAAAATTTTGCAGAAAAGAGATTAACATTGAGATAAATACATTATTTACATTTGACGGATATTTGTCCTCATCTTGTTTGTTGTTAACACAATGTTTCGGCTGATATACTCTCCAGCCTTCATCAGGTGTCTTGGGGAAATTTCAAACCTGGGTTCTCATTCCAAAGGTATTTTTCTATGTTAATAATATTATTATTATTATTATTCTGGTCACTGCTTGGAATCGAACCCCAAGATTCCAAGTTCGATTCCAGGCAGTGACTTGAATAATAATAATAATAAAACATCGAAAAATACCTTCGGAATGAGAAGCCAGGTTTGATATTTTCCCAAGACACTTGATGAAGGCTGGAAGGTATATCAGCCGAAACATTGTGTTAACAACAAACAAGATGAGGACAAATATCTGTCAAATGTAAATAATGTACATCATTCCTCATCTCTTAAATATAGAACTGCATTAAGATAAAATCTATAAAGGATTTCAATATAACTATATGATTATTTAATGAATGGTGTGAGATTTTTTCTTCCTTTTTGTCTTGCTATTTACCCAACAACCTCAACAGTACAGGGGACGGGGCATGAGAAAAAAAGCACCCTGTGCACACTGTAAAGTACTTCGCATTAAGAGGGGCATCTAGCTGTAGAAACCCCACCAACAGACACTGGTGCTTGGCACAGCCCCATTGTTAGCTGGATCCTGGCAAATCATCCGACCCATACTAGCATGGAAAGCAGATGTTAAATGATAATGGTGAGAAGGAATAGGATACTTGAGAGACAAAAATATTCCAAAATGACTTACCTAAAGACAATTTGATTAATGAAACATTAACAAATGTAAGAGACTGAAAAAACTGGACTGATCCACCTTTTAAGACTTTTCATAAATATCTTGGTTTGACAGTATCAAGGTCTTCCAAATGCAGTCATCAACAACACCTCCTGACTGGCCTTCATGCCGGTGGCACGTAAAAGCCCCCACTACACTCTCGGAGTGGTTGGCGTTAGGAAGGGTATCCAGCTGTAGAAACTCTGCCAAATCAGATTGGAGCCTGGTGTAGCCATCTGGTTCACCAGTCCTCAGTCAAATCATCCAACCCATGCTAGCATGGAAAGCGAACGTTAAACGACGACGACGATGATGATGATGATGAATAAAATGACTATTTTATGATGTAGAGACACTGCAAAAACGACTGCAGAACTACACAGCCTGAGAAAGTTAACTAGTGGGACACAATTTAAGAATCGCAGCAAACTGAAACTTCTGCTTAAGAAGTGGCTTTAATACAACCAAGAGAAAAAACATTCCATACTATAAAAAGACCAACTCCGTATTTATGTAAAACGGAGGGAGTACATCTGAAAGATATACCCCCTTGAATTGAAAAATAATGAAGACAATCAAAAGATCATGGGTGGGACTATTCTAAACATTGGATAACAGAAGTGAGAGAGAAAAGACTTGTGAATCTGCTACATAATACAAATACAGGATTATCAGTCTCTCAACTTTCATTTGTTCTAATGTGGACAACCAAATTAAGAGAACTCCTAAAGTCAATAGAATAGAATCCTCTGCAATCTTCCAACAAAAACTTTCCAGAGGCATACTTTTCATCTTTCACTTGTTTCAGTTATTTGACTGCAGCCATGCACCTTGAAGTGTTTTAGTTGAACAAATCAACTTTAGTAATTTTTGTTTTTTATTTGGTACTTATCCTATCAGTTTCTTTTGCCAAACAGCTAAGTTATGGGGGACATAATTAAACCAACACTAGTTATCAAGTGTAGTGGAGAGGACAAACACACACTGACATATATACATACATGCATACATACAATGGACTTCCACCCTATTTCCATTTACTAAATTCACTCACAAGCCATTGGTCTGCTCAGGACTACACTAGAAGCCACTTGCCCAAGGCACTGTGTAGTGGGATTGAACACAAGACCATGTGGTTACAAAGCAAGCTTCTTAACCACACAGCCATGCCTAGATTCTAGTTAAAAAAAGAAAGTTTTTTTTTTCTCTAAGCATGTTTTGACTGGCTAAATACTAAATAATAAAATAACTAGAACAAAGCCAATGTTAACTTATTTGATATCAAGGGACCTAACACCTTTTCTGTACAGAACCTTAAACCCTCCCATCATAATTTTATGCATCTTTTATTTTTTTTACCTTCTACTTGTTTCACTCATTAGGCTGTAGCCATCCTGGGGCTCCACCTTGAAGAAGTTTAGTTGAACAAATCAACCACAGTGCTTTTTTTAAATCTGGTGCTTATTGCACTAGTCTCTATTGCTAAACTGCTAAGTCATGGTGACTTAAAACACAACACCAGTTGGTGGGGGGGGGGGGAACACAGGTACAATGTCACACACACATAGGCACAAAGACAAACACACACACACACGACAGGTTATTTTCAGTTTCCATCTATGAAATCCGCTCACAAGGCTTTGGTTGGCCCAAGGCTATAATAGAAGACACTTGCTCAAGTTCCCACACAGTGGGACTGAACCCACTATTTTCAAACTGAATGGAAACACCAAGACAAGGTTCTTCAAACATCGCCATTAAAAAGGGTTAACTGTAAAGTACCCCATAGTTGCCATGTTCTATTTGTGAAGTCACAAATTCAATAAACTGAAAATATACTAATTTGTTGACTATCTTTCAGTTCTAAATAAATATTACATTCAAATATTCAATATAAATAAAAACAGAATCGAGAGGATAGGCACTACTAATTAGGTGGGTTGGGCGAGATTCCAGACGATGAAAATATAACTTTTTGAAATTACAAACACAGACACACCAACATTCTTTATGGTATTGCATTTCTTGACATACGACTATACTTGCTTGTCAACATTCAAATTCTGAGAAATAAAATAAAAAAATTAAAAAAAGCTATGATGGTGTAAAACAAATTAAAAAGAAATATTTTCAGTGTTTACATTTATGAGTTACAGTTAATAGTAGATTGACACTATTTTCTCTTTTCTTTTCCCAATACATTTTTGTCAGATTTATTTAATATATAAGTGCAAAAGTGGAGGCGCAATGGCCCAGTGGTTAGGGCAGCGGACTTGCAGTCATAGGATCGCGGTTTCAATTCCCAGACCGGGTGTTGTGAGTGTTTATTGAGCGAAAACACCTAAAACTCCACGAGGCTCTGGCAGGGGATGGTGGCGAACCCTGCTGTACTCTTTCACCACAACTTTCTCTCACTCCTACTTCCTGTTTCTGTTGTGCCTGTAATTCAAAGGGTCAGCCTTGTCACACTGTGTCATGCTGAATATCCCCGAGAACTACGTTAAGGGTACACATGTCTGTGGAGTGCTCAGCCACTTGCATGTTAATTTCATGAGCAGGCTGTTCCAGTGATCAGATCAACTGGAACCCTCGACGTTGTAAGCGACGGAGTGCCAACAACAACAACAAGTGCAAACACAGCTGTGAAGCTAAGAAGTTCACTTCACAACCATGTGGTTCTGGGTTCAATCCTACTGCTTGGCACCTTGAGTGAGTGTCTTTAACTGTGGCTTTGGGTTAGCCAATGACTTCTGAATGAAATTTTGTATATGGAAAGATACAGAATAAACAGCTTACTGTATATGCATATAATTTTTCTTATAGAGATTGAAACTTTGTCTAGTACAGGGCTGACGAACCTGAGGCCCATGGGCCGCATGCAGCATGTAGACTTTTATTTTGCAGCCCACTTGATACTTTCTTGAAGTATTGTGTTTAATTTCAAAATAAAACATTTGTTTCAAAATAAATTTAAAATTTATAGGTGGAAATAAAGCATTAGCCTACAGTTTTATAATTTCAAACAAACAAAATCTATGAAAAATTCTTGATTCTGTAATTTGATTGTTTGACCATTAGAGCATAAAGTATACAAGTGACCCTCAAAAAGCTTTCTGTGATGAAAGTGGTCTGCATTGTAATTCGAGTTGACCAGGCCTGGTCTAGAAGCTCAAGTTTCAGTGGCCCAAAATTCAAGTTGAGAAACAAAATCTCAGCTTCAGTTCCAATAGAAGAACCATATCCTTTGTATCACTGAGCACTCCTTTCTCAATTGTCCAACATAAAACAATGTGTGTGTGTGTGTATATATATATGTGTGTGTGTATATATTTATATATACATATATATATATATATATATATATATATGTACAACAACTAATAATATGTATGAAGAAAATTATATCTTAATTTTAGATCACACCTTAAAAATCCAACAACTGTTTAAATTGCATTAACATACATATATATATATATATATATATATATATATATATATATATATATATATATATATATATATATATATATATTCATACACATACATATTATCAAAATTAATAATAATACGTATGAAAATTTATGGTAACATGCTATACATGAGGATTTACCTGGAATTTGCATTCTACATACATTTACTGGTATCTACTTCCTGAAAATTTAATCTTATTCCTTTATACTGAGTACTTGATATCTGCCCGGATTTTTTATCCCGTTTTTTCTTATATATATATATATTTATTCAATTTGGATATAAACCCTGTATTTTGCATTACAAAGCTCAGCTACTGGTAGTAGCTAACAAATGCTATCATACAGTGAGTTTGATTATATCACTGGATATACATCTGGAATTCCATAATATTCATAGAGTTTATACAAAAATATGAAAAACAGAAAATGAATAGAGCAATATGCTTTACTGCATAACACTACAACTGTTTTAATGTCAATTCACCAATAGAAATATTACTTAAGTATTATATAAATATAGCAAGATTGATACCTAATGCTTCAGCAATGTTTTACTGGTGAATCGACATTGAAGCAATTGTAGTGTTATGCAATAAAGCATGTTACTCAATCCATTTTCTGTTATTCATGTCTAACACAAGTAGGTATGCCTACAAAGTCAGAAAACAGCACAGCTCCCATGACGTTCAGAAACATTTTTCCACACTTGGAGTTGCTGAAGCATGGCACAAACTACCTGCATCAGTTGTTAGTTGCTGAGACATTGCATCCTTTAAAACCTACATGCTTCCTGAAATTTGCCAACACTACACCTGATACCCCACCTCCATATGCATGCAAACATGTAGATCATGACTCATACACTGTTCACTTTCCTGACTTTTGTACATAATTCTATGTACTGTACATGCACCTTTGATGAGTTGTAGTGCACCTGGGCACTATACACAATAATTTCATTATTATTATTATTATAAGGTGCAGGCACTACTGTGTGGTAAGTAGCTTGTTTACCAACCACATGGTACTGGGTTCAGTTCCACTGCGTGGCACCTTGGGCAAGTATCTTCTACTATAGCCTCAGGCCGCCCAAAGCCTTATGAGTGGATTTGGTAGACAGAAAGAAGCCCATATATATATATATATATATATATATATATATATATATATATATATATATATATATATATATATATAAGCAATGTTAATTCTCTAAATGAAGTATTAACAGTAACTGCACGATAAAGTGTAGTATATTGCCACTTAAGTGTGGCTGACCCCTAGGGGTGGATATTACTGTTGCTTTTAGCCCCAGGAAGACATCTCCTCCAGCTGGCTTATCGACACACTACTGTGTCCTGTTTGCCAAGGGAAGTTATCCCTCCCATCATGATCTGTAGCACGAACAGACATACATACGATGTATGTATGTATGTGTGTGTGTATATGTGTGTCTGTGTTTGTGCCCCCACCACCATCGCTTGACAACTGATGTTGGTGTGTTTACATCCCCATAACTTAGCAGTTCCGCCAAAGAGACCAATAGGATAAGTACTAGGCTTACAAAGAATAAGTCCTAGGGTTGATTTCTTTGACTAAAGGCGGTGCTCCAACATGGCCACAGTTAAATGACTGAAAAGAGTAAAAGAATAAAAGAATATGATGATGACGAAATAACTAATTTGGCATTACTTAAGTTTTATGATCATTGTGTGCTTTATCTAAATGTTCCTTTATCCAAAGAACCCAATTGGATGTTGGGAAAACTCCAGAATGACAGTCAACTGGATCAGTCAAAATGAACACGTGTGTGTGTGTGTGTGTGTGTGCACTTGTGAGCCACACAGAAATACATCAGGAAGAAAAGCGATAAAGGAAAAAAAAAAATACCTTGTGATATTTGTTCCACCCGTGTTTCACAGACAACTCCTTGTTACTCTTGTCCTCAGAAACAGAATGAACCAATGATTGGCCTATTAAGAAATCTATAACCAACAAAGCTATTGTTCTCAAGATGTATGAAAAAAAAAAAAGAAAACTAAATATGAACATGAAATTACAACTATAAAAACATAAATAAGAGAAAAACAAACAATATTTCTATAATAAGAACCTTTGTTCTTATCTGTTGGTCATGTGCTGTCGGCTTTTTCTAGCATATCATTCACTGTTCAGTATGTCAGTAGCAGTGTTTGTCTGTTTCACTTCTTTTAATAGTATTGTATGCTCCAAGTGCCATCTTTTCCTTTCTCTTTAGCTGATTCTTCGTATATACACAAACACACTCTCTCTTTCTCTATTTATCTATCTATCTATCTATCTATCTATCTCTCTACGTTCATATTCCTTTCTTTGTCTTCTTATCCTTCGTTTTAAGAATGGGGAATTTTTGAACACACACACACAAGCATATTACAGTCTATAAGTAATCAGGAAGAATCTAATTCAAAAGACATTCATAAATGGCATCAAATCTTCTACATATATGACAAGGACAGAATCATGCCAACAAAGAAGCCTCAACATGGTCACTGGATCTGCTAGAAACAGTAACCAATTATCCCCCAAATCTTATAACTACAGTAGTGGGGGAGAAACACATACATCATCATCATTGTTTAACATCCACCTTCTATGCTAGCATGGGTGAGACGGTTTCACAAGAGCCGGCCAGGCAGGAGCCTGCACCAAACTTGTGACTGTTTTGGCAGGATTTTTACAGTTGGATGCCCTTCCTAACACCAACCACCCAACAGAGTGGACTTAATGCTTTTTACATGGCACAAGCACAGGCTAGGTCAGTTTTGGCAATGTTTTTACAACTGGATGCCCTTCCAAACACCAACCACTTTACAGTGTGGACTGGGTGCTTTTAAGTGGCACCTGCACTGACAGGGTCACCAAGTACTTGCAAAAAAAAAAAAAAAAAAACTTTCAAGAGGGGAGGGGGTATTGGAGGAGGTGATCTTGTGTCAGATGATGAAAGGTTATAGTGAGACAGAGAGACAGAAACAGGTGTCTTGCTGTAGATGAAGTACAAGGTTATCTGTCTGGAGAGAGAGATCAGGAATGAAGACAGAGACAGGTGCACTACCGCTAAGGAAATACATGGTTACCCAACCTGAGGAAGTGCAGGAGAAGGAGAGAGAGAGAGTAGGAGATATATACATAGATATATATACGACAGGCTTCTTTTAGTTTCCATCTACCAAATCCATTCACAAAGCTTTGGTCAGCTTGAGACTATAATAGAAAACACTTGCCCATGGTGCCACACAGTGGGATTGAACCTGGAACCAAATAGTTGGAAGCAAAATTTTTACCACATAGCAATGCTTGCACTTAAGCATTCACACAGTTTTGAATTAACCATGCTTTGAGATTTCGATAATGTGATTGTTTATTTTTAAGATGACATTGTGGAGTAAGTGTAAGAAACCAGATCTGGCCATTTTGAATGTAAAACCAGTAAGATTATTTGGGCCCTGATATGGCTAGTTCAAATACTAAAGGGTTAAATGTTAAAAAGTTTTTGAATATATAAATAAAAACATGTAAAAAGTTGTGTTAAAAACTAGCTGAGACATTACTAAAACTGAGTTAGAAGTGAAATGTCTAAGGGGAAATCACCAGATGTGAAATGTCAAAGGTGAAATGTCAGAGGAAGCCTTTTAATTGTTAATGATAAATATTGGGGACTGCTACAATCCCAAAATCTGCTTTTAAGATAACATTATTTGTTTACATTTATAATTTGGGACATTTCTAAAATTTGATTTTCCATATATTCATTAAACTGGTATTTATATTATTACTGTGTTAATTTATGTTTATCTTTTTCTTATTTCAGTTGGTGCACTGTGGCCATGCTAGGGCACTGCCCTGAAGGATTTAATCAAACAAATCAACCCCAATCCTTTTTTTTATTTACCTTTTTAAGGCCGGTTTTTATTCTATCAGTCTCTTTCACTAAATCACTAAGTCACAGGACATAAACCAACACTGGTTTCCAAGTAAGGGAAGGGAGGACAAAGACACACACACATCTGGCTTCCACACAGTTTTCATCTACCAAATCCACTCACAAGGCAGTGGTTGACCAAGGGCTCTAATAGAAAGCACCCAAGTTGCCCCACAATGGGAGTGAATACAAAATCACATGATTACAAAGCATGCATTTTAACCACATACCCATGCCTGCACCTATCTATATAAAATGTGTTTGGTGAAGTGTGATCATTGTTTCAGTTATTTAGTTAAAATTTTTGGTGGTGTCGCTTTGTTTGGATCATAATATCCCCCAATTACCCACCTTTCAAATATATATTTAGTTTTATAATATACAAAGGTATATTATATCTTTTATGGTAAAGATAATGTTAGCATGTTTCAGTGTAGTGAGCATTGAAACTGTAATTGGAAATGAATATGTGGTGAGGAAAAGACAATATTAGTTGTTAATTAATATTATTTTGATAATTTTGGTAAGTATGGCAAAACAACTCTAAAGACATTTTCCTCTTATTAGACCTTCTCAGTAGAGCAGAGACCTCATCATACTTGCCAAAGTAGTGGTGAGGAAAAAAAACCAATATTAGTTGCTCAAAAATAATATTTTGATATTTTCAGCAAGTATGGGAGATAACTTTAAAGTATTTCAGCCTTATTAGACCTCTTCTGTAAAATAGAGACTTCACCAAACTTGTCGAATTAATGATGAGAATATAATACATGAGCAAGAGTGAAAAATTGCCATATTTAAAAATGGGATCATTAAGTGCCCTTATCAATAATAAACAAATACTATTTTCTGTTTCTTTGTCAATATTTTTCTTAAACCTGTTTTATGTATAAAGACAAACAAGACAATTAAGTGATAATCATAACATTAAACAAAGCATGGTTTTGCATTTTCTTCTCTTATCTATTGGTCATGTGATATGTTATTAAGTATTAGTAGCTACTGTTGCTCCGTAGCATCACCTGTCGGTAATTTTTTCCTCTTTTAATCTCTCTTGGTTGCAGGTACCTATCCTTTCTTTTTTTCTCTTCCAGTAACAATCCCTCTCTCTCTCTCTCTCTCTCACTCTGTTTCATTGTTACCTTTCACTCTTTTAGTTACATTTTTCACTCCCTTCAGCTTCTTCTCAATCTCTCTTTCTCTCTTCGCTCTCTCTCCAATTCTTCTTTCTTAATGCCCTTCTTCTTTTCCAGTTTTTCAGAACCACACACACATACATACACCATCAATATATGATCTTATACAATGGAAATATCTTTACTATATGAAATCATTGTTAATTTAATGAGTAGAAAGAAATTAGCAATATTTTTGTAACTCAACTAATTCTCTTTTATTGCAGGTAAATTTGAATATGTTAAATACAAATTACATTAGATGTGTGTGTGTGTGTGTGTGTGTGTGTGTGTGTGCGTGCGTGCGTGCGTGCGTGCGTGCGTGCGTGCACGTGCATGTATGCTGTAAATAGTTTTAATGTTATATTTCTGCTAATCATTTAAAATTTTATGATGTCTCTCATTTTGAGATGTATTCTTTAAAACTGGATTTAGAAAAAGGTGGGGGGAAACTTTTCTTGCTTGTTTCAAATGTTCAGTCTCATAATGTCAAAAATAGTATTGTTTAGATAAAAAATATTAATTACTTTTTAAGAAACAAGTTAAAAGTAAAAAAACATAACACTGTTTCCAAAGTTTATATGGAAGATTTTTCTTTTAATAAAAACTTTTTACATTACATAAACACACCATCACTATCACCACCACCACCACCACCACCACAAAAGAATAGCCATTCTTAATCATGTTAATGTACCTAGTTTAATTATAAAGTATGCCTTACATTGTATATATAATCCATTTTGTATAAGTAAACATCAACAATTTTGTGAAAGTCATTTTGAATTATTGTATATAGCAACAACTGGACTGTTGTAAATTGCCCTCAACCAGTTTTCTATCTATCTATATATATATATATATACCATATTTGCCAGTGTATAAGATGCACCCCTATTTTACAAGTATATTTTGTGGAGAAAAACAAATTTAGTATGTTTCAGCATACACTCATTCAATGATATTTCAAAGTGGTTTTGTAGAAGAAAATGCATGATTCTGTGCAGGTACATACAATGTAGTGACAGTATACTGGAATAAAGTATATAAACTATAAATTTATCATAAATAAACTACATTATACAAGTACCGTATTGAAATTTCAGATCTTCCTTTGATCAAGAGGATATTGCCATACAGAACGTAAAACTCATATTTCTGGCTTAATGTTTTGTGTTACCACAATCAGCCACCAGGGTGGCACAGCCCCACTGTAGCTTAATTGTCATTCACTCATTGCAAATAGCTAACAGGCAGATGAAACTTTAGCATATCTTTCATCTTTCTAGGAGAATTTTTCATTTAGATAATAAATTATTCTTAAAGATAGCACAGATATTAAATAAGACATAGATTAGGTATGAGTTATACATGCTGAAGAAGGAGGTACAGTGAGATCATGTCACTCATCCATGCAACTGCCAACAAATCATAAGCAATGTTTTGTAACTATGTGCTAACAAATCATGATCATTTGGCTTGTTTTTAATGTTTTATTACTAGTAAAAACTGTTGTGATTGTGACTTGTGGCCTTATGCTCATCTGGCTCCCTAGCTTATGGCACTTGGACTCCCATCTGTAATGTGATCACATTTTTTTGATACATTTAACAACAAAAAAAAAAGGTGCATCATCTACACCAGTAAATACAGTATATGATTCATTTGCAAATTTTCAAAATTATACTTTCATAAAAATGTGACAGTTTGAATGACCAAACACAGTTATAAATAATACTACATCTGTTTTTGTAACATCTTTTTCCAATATTGATGTTATTCTAACTTTATCTTCTTGTCTTCTGACATAAATATAGAACAACTATGGAGAGTAAATGGCATTTCTATAGTATCTTAAGATTAAAAGTTGGAAAGAAAATCATTTAGACAAACTTTACCAGTAGAGATAAAGTGAATTATACAAAGAGTTTTATAATAACTTATTATTATTCATTATTAAGAGATTAAACTAATTATTGGAATTAGTAGGGTCTTATGTTTAAGATATGTTTAAGACATAAGTTCCAATATTTTAAAAGACTGGCACTAATTTCAGTCGACTAAGAGAAAGATTAATTTTAATGAGTATCATTTAAAAATTTCCAAGCATTTGTGCTATCATTTGGACATTATTATAAAAAAAAAAACATTTTTACAGAGATCAAGTAAAATAAATCCTAATAGTATGAAAACACACAAAATCTTCAAGATAGGAACCAACTTAAAATATCAAATTAATTGTTAACAAAAACTAAATCCAAAACAGTCAGTAAAAGGCAATGTTATTTCAAAATTTTACCTGAATACACCAAATTATATAAACTATGGAAAAAACAACAGACATCAAATCATCCATAGTCAACAACATTTCATATGTACAAGCAAATAGACATAACTATCATCAAAACATCACAGATACATAAGAACATTGAAAATAAACAATTCATTCTTTATCAATATACAGAAATACTCATAGGTTTGAAAAGTAAAGGCCCATACATACATGCAAACACACACATATTCACAGGTGCAGGCGCACGCACACACACACACACACACACACACACACACACACAATAAAAAATTGCATGTTACTGCAGCACTATATTTTGGAATGTACATTGTTTTGAGTGATCACATTAAAAACCTTGTTGGGACCAATTTTTGAGAACTGTAAGAAAAGAAAATTTCAAAGATATACAATTTCACAAACCTATAAAAAAAATCTGTACAATGAAAAGAAAGTCTCAAGCTAACTGTACATCTCCACATAGACTGGAAGATGAGTCTTTCTTACAACTTTCACACAATTTGCTCTCTGATGGATGTTCATAAATATTTTCAATGTAGATTACTCTGTTGTACGCTCTCCATCTATGACATAAATTTACATACATTTTGCATTGAACATACATAAAAACAAGACCTCCAGTGAAACCAATAGCTACAACAATAATTTTTGTCCAAAATGGCCACTCAAGTACTCCCCGTCTCATTTCTTCAGTGGTCCGATCAATCAGCACATAGAGAGACCATACTACACATGTTATTGCAACAATATGGAATGTCACTGAACAGATTATCTTTCTTTTCTCAACTGAAGTCATCTGTAGTCTCTCCCACTGAAAAAGAGAAAAAGAAATGAAAAATAGACAGAAGTAAAAAAAAAAATCAAAAAAAAATCTCAAAACTAATTTTAATATTTCAACTACAGCTGTTGTTTAATCCTGATCAATAAGATCTATAATCAAAGGCATTCCAGCTATTATGATCTTGACTTTAACTCAAAGATAATAAGACTATATTATTCAATGTGTCTTTCATTTGGAAGATTTGACTTCTATTTCTAGCTTGTGGTGCAACTGTCAACATGAATGGAAAAGTAAACTCAGAATTAGTAAAGAAAATAGGATGAAAAAAATCGTGAAATAATGTTTCTAAATTACATCTGCGATATTCAAAGTATAATTCTAAAGACTATACAATATTGATAATGCTAAATCTAAACAGTGGCTGTTATCAATCAGCATGAGTAATCATCAAATAGAAGCCATCTTGAAAGAAATCCAAACAACTGTTGAGAGGGCCAGACATTGAATACAGCTGAAAAGGGGTGACAAAATTTGATAGGAGGAGTGATGTATAGATGTATGGCAAGTACCTGTTTGCCTGTGTGGCAAATCAGATGTGCATGACTTAAAAATTTGAATGTTACTGATGATCTTAGGATGAAGGATTTAAGATCAAATACTAGTCAGTTGATCCAGTAGGCAGGACCTCACATCGGTGATGTAAGGGGCTGGTGCACTGTAAAGTCATTGAGAAGACAGCCCTGAAACAATGCACGTTCTCTCCTGATGATACCTAAAACTTACTGGTGTTCAGTATGTGGTGATTTTGATTCACAGCAATTGCACAAGCAAGTGTTTGAAAGTCTCTAAATATATACAAGGTGTATCAAAAAGTTGCCAAACTCATTCTGTAGCATGCCAACAGATGGCAGCACACAGCTCATGCACAGTGAAAGCCTAGCAGTGACCTTCATGAGACGGTATGTTGAGTGACATCACTGTGTTTACTTCACAAGTTGTGAAATTTGTGATTACATGTGTATTGTAGTGTATTGTAGTAATCTGTAGATAAAATTAGGGTACTTGGGTATGCCTCTAGGCTTCATCAGAGAGTTTTATAAGATAGTCCAAATTAACCCTATGAACTTCTTGGACTATCTTATAAAACTCTCTGATGAAGCCTAGAGGCATACCCAAGTACCCTAATTTTATCAACAGATTACTACAATACAATGAAAAGATGGAAATAACATATGGGGTATTGTGACCTCTTGGATGAAACAGCTGTAAGAAACACACATACAATCATATACACATATATATGTATATATATACATGTACATACTGGCACTCCTTCAGTTACAACAAGCATACCAGCTGATCTGATAAACGTAACAGCTCGCTCATGAAATTAACATAAGATTAATGCGCAAGTAGCTGAGCACTCCACAAATGCTGAGACCCCCTTCAGTCATGACTGACCATGGGATTGCACCTAGAAAGTTACCCTCTCAGGCACAAGCCCGGGCAAGGGTGTTTATAGAAGACCAGCAGTCGCCCGTGCATACTGGCCTCCCCTCTCCATGCCACCAGTGTTATCCAAGGGAAAGGCAAAGGCCGATACAGCTTGGCACCTGTGACGTCACAATTAATTTCTACAGCTGAGTGAACTGGAGCGACGTGAAATAAAGTGTCTTGCTGAAGTACACAACATGCAGTCTGGTCCAGGATTTGAACTCACAACCTAATGATCGTAAGCTCGACGCTCTAACCACTGAGCCATGCGCCTTCACCTCCACAGATACATGTACCCTTAACAGAGTTCTCAGGGTGATTCAGCATGACAAACAATGTGTCAAGGCTAGCCCTTTGAAATACCAATACAACTGATTTTTGCCAGTTGAATGGACTGGAGCAATGTGAAATAAAGTATCTTGCTCAAGGACACAATGTGCCACCGGGAATTGAACTCACACACATACATGTGGATCATCACACACATACATGTGGATCATCACTGTTGACAAGAGTTGGGTCTACGGATACAAGCATGTGATGAAGCAGCTGTTGTCACAATGGAAAGCTCTTCATCTGCAACACATACACACACACACACACACGCATGTGTGCATGTGTGTGAGTTTGTGTGTGTACAGAAGGGAGGTCACTGACTCAGAGACAAAGGAATCTGTTGGATGAGATGATTAGCTTTTAGACACAATCAACAAGTTAATTAAGATAGATTAAAATGATGTGTTGCTTTCTGATAAAGATGGATATCATAGTCCTGGCTTCTGCCAAGAAAAAAAAAAATTAAGCAAAAACCATTTGAGATTTGAGGACATATAGATGAGGTAATATCACATTCAATCAAATAAAAATTAGCTATTTGAGTAAGGGTGTAGAAGTACTGGGACATGTTTCCTCAAAGAATCTCATAGCATTCCTACATCTTTCTCCAATAATAAATTTATTTATTTATTGATTTACTTTTATTGAATGTGATTTTACCTCATCTATATTTCATGGACTTTAAAATGGTATTTGTCTAATTCCTCATCTAAGAAGTCAGGATTATAATGATTATCTTTTTTAATCACACTTATAATGTTTCATTTTAATCAATTTTAATTAACTTTTTGATTACATTTATATATTGGCCAATAGTTGATTGTCTCATCCAAAAGATTCTTTTATTTTTGAAACACTTGATAAGAAACACGTGGTTTGCATTCAAAATACAAACCAACAAGAAATATATCAAAATAATAAAACAAAAATACATCATAAACCTAATCATCCTACCACACAAACCAATAAGAAAGCCTCTGTGATCACCCCACTTGCAAGAAAAAGGAAGTAATTCTCCCTCAAATCTGGTTTCTTAAAAAAAAGAGTAAGTTGCAGTCTTAGGTATACTATGCCTGAATAAAAGATTGGATTGTCCGTGACTGTTATGGGTAGATCAAAGGTCTGTTTAATCAAGTCTGACTTGGTATTGAACAGCATTTGTTTCACTGGACAATGTATATCACTGCAATACCTTAATATAACTCTTAAAACCTAGATTGTGCCGGTGGCACGTGTAAAGACATTTGAGCGAGATCGTTGCCAGTGCTGCTGGACTGGCTCCTGTGCAGGTGGCATGTAAAATACACCATTTTGAGTGTGGTCGTCGCCAGTACCTCCTGACTGGCTCTCGTGCCGGTGGCACGTAAAAGCACCCACTACACTCTCGGAGTGGTTGGCATTAGGAAGGGCATCCAGCTGTAGAAACTCTGCCAAATCAGATTGGAGCCTAGTGTAGCCATCTGGTTTCACCAGTCCTCAGTCAAATCGTCCAACCCATGCTAGCATGGAAAGCGGACGTTAAATGATGATGATGAGATTGAAGAAGAGTTCAATGGGCACAACAGATCCTGGTACCAAAACAATACAGATAACACTAGCATCACTACTGCCTCCATCAGCATCTAAAACAAGCCACACTAATTCATGTAACTAACCAAGTTAACGACTATAATTCTCCTCAGGATATCACTCTCTGTTCTGTTCACACACACACACCACAGAGATACCTAGCACAACCACTAAACAACGCAATCCCTCAACTTTTCTCAAACCATCTGCTCTTCATTACAACATGGACGTTGTTGAGCAAAGCAAAAGCAGTTTCAGAAACTTCAAAGTGTCCTGGTGGAACTTGTGCAACTCAGCAGCACAACAATCCATAAAGCATGACTTACAAGAGAACATAAAAATAATTCAACCTAAAATATGAAATGAAATAATCAACCTGATAAAAATTAGGTGCAGGTGTAACTGCATGGCACCTTTACCAAGTATCTTCAACTATAGGCTCAAGACAATCAAAGCCTGAGTGGATTTAGTAGACGAAAATTGAAAGAAGCCCATTGTATGTATGTGTGTGTTTGTTTGTTCATGTGTGTGTGTGTTTGTTTCCTTGTCTTGACATAGCATTATAGTTGTAAAATAGTCTTTTCTACTCTAGGCACAAGGCCTGAAATTTATGGGGAGGGGGCCAGTCAATTAGATCGACCCCAGTATGTAACTGGTACTTAATTTATCAACCCCGAAAGGATGAAAGACAAAGTCAACCTTGGTGGGATTTGAACTCAGAACATAAAGACAGATGAAATACTGCTAAGCATTTTGCCCAGCGTGCTAACATTTCTGCCAGCTCGCCACCTTTGATAGTTGTAAAATAGTGTCAAAGGGCATCCAGCTGTAGAAACTCTGCCAAATTAGATTGGAGCCTGATGTTGCCATCCGGTTTCACCAGTCCTCAGTCAAATCGTCCAACCCATGCTAGCATGGAAGGCGGACGTTAAACGATGATGATGATGATGATGATCATACAAGCAGAGTTCTTCATTTCCAATATTCTGCAAAAAACATGTCAGGTCATGGAAACTAGTGGGGATTGGTAACAGGGTGTGATTCTGACTCAAGAAAATCTGCCTCAGGAAACTCCATCAAGCCCATGCAAGCATAGAAAAGTGGACATTGAAACAACTATGATGACAACAATGACAATAACAGTGGTTGGTTCATCAAACCACTAAACAAGGTAATATGGAAGAATATGAATCAAAGAAAAACACAAAACTGGTAGACATTGGTATTCAATAGAGTCCACAAAACTGGACAAATTAACAGCATCAACAACCATAATAAACAACATCACATCAACAAATTGTCACAGTCCAACAGCAAACAAAGGCATTTAACAAACATTGTTTTCAAATCCTCACTCCAAAATCCACACTATGAAAGCTGGAACACAAATAATATATAATTTAATTTAAATTTGGACCTGAACTTTGAACTATTCCTTACATTAGAAACCAGAAAAGCAACAGAGAAATCCAACAAGCTGTAAACTAATAAAATTTTGAGCACACACTTAAGAAACTTCTAGCCTGAAGGAATCACTGCACTCACTAACATCTTCAACTATTCGTATATATACACACACACACACGCATTATCTATACACACACACACACACACACACACACACACACACACACAGAGAGAGAGAGAGAGAGAGAGAGAGAGAGAGAGAGAGAGAGAGAGAGAGAGAGAGAGAGAGAGAGATGAAATTTACAGAAAAACAAAAGATCAAGACAGGTGTATTAGCTTGATGCTTAGGAAAGTGAGAAAGTCTTTTACATTTTGAGCGTACACTCTTCAACAGAAAGGAATAAGAGAAAATAAACAGAGAGAGAATAAAAAAAAACGTGTGGATTTAGTGGTCAAGTATGGCAACTGGTTCCTGGAAAAAAAAGGTTTAACAGGAGAGGGTAAAACTGGGTAAAACCATTCGCAATTTAAAAACCCAACAAAAAAACCTTTGAAGTAGTAACACAAAGACATGCCACCTTTATGAAATGTATACACAGATGACATCAATAAGTCTCCCAGTCACTCAGCAGAAACTGTTACACAACTATTCCAATGACACATTAATCAAATCAACTTGGTTCCAAAACAAAAGACTTAGATAAAGTAGAATCTGCCATGTTCATTCAGTATGAAATACTGACAAGATCAAAGAATATCAAATACAATAATCACACCTAAAATGTAAACAAGAAACACAAAAAACAAAAATACTAGGAATACTGTTCTCAAACACAATTAGAGCATTTATGGACATCATGTTTGGCCATAAGTGTTCATACCACAATAAAATGACGGTTACAATGATGAATTGACAATGAACAAGAAGATTGCTGTACAAACAATATATGCTTTTCTACTCTAGGCACAAGGCCCGAAATTTTTGGGGAGGGGGCCAGTCAATTAGAACAACCCCAGTACGCAACTGGTATTTAATTTATCAACCCCAAAAGGATGAAAGGCAAAGTTGACCATAGCGGAATTTGAACTCAGAATGTAAAAACAGACAAAATACAGCTAAGCATTTTGCTCGGCGTGCTAACGTTTCTACCAGTTCACCGCCTTGTACAAACAATGTATTAAATTCATCATGACTTATGGTAGTTCTACCTGAGTCCTCACTCTCTCCACAATAAACTACAAACATATAAAACTGTGCAGGTGACAACAGACGATATCCACAGACCAAAGTATAAAATGCTACGAACATGAAAGGGACACAATCCTTACAAGCTCCAACCCCAATAGCCCCTACCATTACAGGCTCAATCATCTTCAGAGCCATCTTAACATCCCATAATACTACATAATCTTTCTTAGGAGCAATATCTCTCCAAGTGAGTGCAGGTAAACTTTAAAAAAACACATAAGCCATCCAAAAATAACAGCAGAACAGTAACCTCATTAACTGCAAGCATGAATAAGCACAGAGGTAAAGCGTCACACTCTGACTGAGATGGTCTTACCCATCTCCATTGAGGTCAGTCTTTTTTTGTACATGTGTACAGAAATAGACTACATAATGGAGGGAATGAAACACACTCAACACGCACTACCATATTACACTCTATACAATTACCAACTGGATGGTTTAGCAAACAAATTTATGAGTCATAAGTCTTCTCAACCAATATTGACCTTCGGCTGAATATTAAAACTGTGAACATGTTTTACGTATGATAAATGAAAGAATAAAAGAAAAAGCAGTTAAGAACCAACAATGGAGATAACAATGACTGTACTCTGACACCAGAGCTCAAAAGTATTTTTTCTTAAATTACATATAATTGGTATTACAGATAATATAGTTTGGGAAGGAACAGAAGAATGTAAAATGATATGAAAATGTTGAGCCAAAGTGACAGGCTACTGTAGGAGTGAAAACTATTGTCCACACTGAAACAGAGTCCATTGTGTGCTAAAATAACGAATTGCTAAAATCAGTTACATGATGGACAACACACCATCTTCATCATCATTGTTTAATGTCTGCCTTCCATGCTGGCATGGGTTGGACAGTTTGACTGAAGGCTGGCAAACCATAAGGCTGTACCAGGCACCAATCCGATCTGGCGAGGTTTCTACAGCTGGATGTCCTTCCTAATGCCAACCACTCTGAGAGTGTAGTGGGTGCTTTTTACGTGCCACCGGCATGAGGGTCAGTCAGGCGGTACTGGCAACAACCAGGCTTGAATGGTGCATTTTATGTGCCACCAGAATGGGAGTCAGCCAGGTAGCACTTGAATGGTGCTTTTTACATCTTATGCAGTTTCTACCAACACCTTTTTGACAGATCGAGCAGGGCCATCTACCTGAAGGGATTTGTGATTTGTCTGCCTTCCTACTTACTAAGACTTTGGTTTTTGCTAGACTGTATTTAGATCATGTATTTATTTATGTCTTTCTATATTCGGAGTTTGAATCCTACCAAGGTAGACTCAGCCCTTCATCCTTTCAAGATCAATAAAATAAGTACCAACCATGTACAGGGATCCATTTAATCAATTCACCCAAAAGTGTATCTTTAAGCCTATGCTCAAATTAAATTTGTATCTCAGGAGGGTAACTGTGCCAATAATAAACACATGCATTAGTTCTATTTCACTTCTTTATTTGTCAATTGTCAATTAATTAACCATTAGACCAATTAACAATTGATCAATCGTTTGATTAATCATTTAGTCAATCATTCAATCAGCTAGGTTTGTTTTAAATCTTTTCATCACCATTCATGACCTCATCAATGACAATCCCTCCCTAATCAAAGCCTGCTTCAAGTTTAGTTTATATTATATAGATATCAAATTAAGAATTAATTTAAGAAGTTTAATGGAATTTAGATATAGTAGTCTATAAAAGAACTTGAAAGTAAGTTTCAAAACTATGTTACACTTTGTAGTAGAAAAAATATAATGTTATTTTGTAGCAATAGAGGTTTATATTATATATTACAATGAAAAATGCAGGCGCGTGCATGTTAATATTCTTACCTGGAAAGTACAGAACAAGATTTCTACAGTAGAATTTGCCTAATTCGTCACCTCTAAAGCAAACTAAAAAGTACTTAAAATTAAAATTCTACTTTACTTAAAATATTGCAGCCGAGAATAACATTTTTAAAATTTACTACATTTTATTGAAACAAAAATTATAAAAACATTACTGGATTTTTCCCCAAAAAAAGTCCATCCAATTTTAAAGCCTAAGAGGGCTTATATTCAGAAACTCTTTCATGTATAGCCCAAGTAATTTTTATTATTTTCATTAAAAAAATTATTTAAGCAATATTATCAAGTCTGTATTTAAGCCCATGTTCTTACTTTTGGAAAAAGCAGTATTTTAAAAATGAAATAAAATTAAATTAATCTTAAAAAAATACAGTAGTATTCACCTAATTAGTCACCCCTAGAAGAAAAATGAAAGTGACTAATTAGGTGAAGTAACGAATTAACCAAAGACAAATTAGGCTAATTCTACTGTATTAATGCTAACTAATAAATTTTACTTATGATTTCTTTATCAGATTAATTTTTTTTTTAATTTGGAAGAATTGACTGAACATATGGTTGATTTGAAACCATTTAATGACCATTCTACTGCAATCAATGTTTTTTTGTTGTTTTTTTTTGTGATGGGATTTCAATTCAAGTGAAAAAAAACAATCTTATGCAATATTATTTACGACTTCATATTTTATTGTTTGTACTTGATACAACTGAATAAAAAGACTGTTTTAATTGTATAAAAGACATGAGTTTAAAAAATGCTTTTGTTTATTTTTGTACCATGTTTTTAAAGATTTACTTGTTTTTTAGATTCTCATAAGAGTAAAAATAAATTATCCCACATTTATCTCCTGTTTTTGACATATTTTACAGACACTTTTATTCTACTGAAGCAATTTTCAAATTTTGTAGCTGGAAATATAGCTTAGGATGTGAGCAATCTAAAAATGTAAACATCATCTAATTTGGTTAAAAACCGAGTTAAAGACAAAGCCTAGAAGTGGTCACGAGTGGGTAACAGTTGACCTTACGAATATTATTCACACACGGTAGTGTGTGAATGATATATATAGTTTTTTAATATTTTATCCTTTTATTTGTATTAATCATCAGATTGCAGCCATGCTGGGGCACTGCCTTTTAGTCAAATGAATCGACCCCAGTACTTATTTTTTTGTGTGTGTTTTTTTTAAGCCTGGTATTTACTAAATCAGTCTCTTTTCCTAGACTGCTATGTTATGGGGATGTAAACACACTGACATTGGTTGTCAAGCAGTGATTGGGGGATGAATGCAATACAAATACAAAGACACACATACATAGATACACACACACACACACACACATATATATGTATGTATGTATATATCTATGTGTGTGTGTGTGTGTGTGTGTCTTTGTGTTGCATTTGTCACACCCCTCACTGCTTGACAACTGGTGCTTCTGGGTTTACATCCACATAACTCAGTGGTTTGGCAAAAAGAGACCAACAGAATAAGTACTAGGCTTAAAAAATAAGTCCTGGGGGCAATTTGTTTGACTAAAACCCTTCAAAGCAATGTTCCAGCATGGCCGCAGTCAAATGATTGAAACAAGTAAAAGAGTAAAAAGCGATACACACACACACACACACAGCAGTTTCTTCTTTCTTTATTGCCCACAAGGGGCTAAACAGAGAAGGGACAAACAAGAACAAAGGGATTAAGTCGATTACATCGACCCCAGTGTGTAACTGGTACTTAATTTATCGACCCCGAAAGGATGAAAGGCAAAGTCGACCTCGGTGGAATTTGAACTCAGAACGTAACGGCAGACAAAATACCACTAAGCACTTTGCCCAGCGTGCTAACGTTTCTGCCAGCTCGCCGCCACACAGCAGTTTCTGGTGATCAAATCCACATGGTTGGGAATGGGAAGGAAATTTCTTACCTCACAGCCACACCTGCGCCTATTTATATAGTAATTAAAAAACAAAGTTTTTCTCACCTCTTGGAATGGCTTTACTTTCGTTGTCATGATGAATTCAAATTTACATAGTTCACATGATTTAGTATCTGCACTTTTAATCCATTTTTGTAGACAAGCTTGGTGCACCCATCGCAAACTGCCAGAACATATGCATGGCGCTACAAGAGGAGCTTCTGTTTCTCCTTCACAGTGACAAATGCGACATATATCCATATTACTTGAGTATTTTGAAACATGGGAATCACAATGTTCTGGAGGGAAGATAGGTGTTGAACTGACATGTTGTACTGATTCCTGCAAAGTAAATGTCAATAATAAAGAATGATATTTCACACTGAATGATGTTATTTCTGTGTTTTTGTTAATTAACAGAATAATTAAACAGAAATCATAAACTAGCAACTATACAAATGTGACATTTGATATTCAATGACTATCATTTATTGTCACTGAGTGGGTTTCACAATGGCTATAGCTATGAGAAAAGTTCATAAAGGGAGTGACTGAAGAAAGATTGTGCATGACAATACAGCTGTTTGAATGACATTGCTTTAAAAACACTAGAACAATCACTAGGTCTGCTAGAAATAGCAGTTAAATCGCCTTCAAATTATGCTTATCTTGAAAAAGAAGATATTTTCGAATGTGGTCCTAGATAAATCAAAAAAAAAAACTGTATGGTCATAGCTGGGACTCCTTTCATCAGAGATCTGCCTGGTCAAGGCTGACCTGGAGCTAAGCAACAACATAAATGTAAACCTGATTAACTCATTTTGATTATCTACCTAGCTATATACTACTAAAACTTTGTGATTGCTTGCTTGCATGCATGCTTTTCTGTAATTTAATACAGCCAAACCAGCGCATAACAGGAAAATACTCTGAAAGTAAGGTACCCTTGAAATGTGCGGGTGACACGTAAAAGCACCCACTACACTCTCTGAGTGGTTGGCGTTAGGAAGGGCATCCAGCTGTAGAAACTCTGCCAAATCAGATTGGAGCTTGGTGTTGCCATCCGGTTTCACCAGTCCTCAGTCAAATCGTCCAACCCATGCTAGCATGGAAGGCGGACGTTAAACAATGATGATGATGATGATGAAATGGAATAAAACAAGTTTCGTGTAAATCGGAACAGGGGAACATATAATACTGTGAAAATTGTTTCCATTAATTTTTATGTTTACATTATATAGCAATTCCTTTTGCATTTTTGTTTAAATGTGTCCATATGCCATAAATAAATGCAGTTAGTGGAGTTCAAGTTTATCCCAGAAGTTCTATTTCTAGTAGATGCTGTAAATAATCAATAAAACCTTAAACATGAACTTGTAAGCCAGACCTATGATGACACAAACAAATTCAAATATTTAACTGAATCATCATAAAATTAACTTTCATTTCAATGCAATGTTGCAATCAGCTTCAATGTTTTATAACCTTAACCGTCAGTGACCCAACGGGTCACGGGTAGTCTGGTACCTTTATAATAATGTTCACTGGTTGAGTTTCCTCTAGTCTTCACATTAACATTGCAGGATAAGATAATTCATTAAACTAGCCCAACCCATGTCAGCATGGAGCATGGACATTAAATGATGATGAAGATAATAATGATGATGATGATGATGATGATGATATTAGCCCCATTTTCAGAAACAAATTTTTTTTAATATTTACATACACGCTGTATTTGATTGGCTTCAATTCCAGTAGTTATCAAATGTTGCCAGCAGAGATAATAGAATATTTTCTGGTTTATTTTTATTCTAGCTACAATGTTTTCCGAACACCTATCCACTACTGCTAATTAGGGTATCTAGATTAGGGTATCTAATCTAGATACCTTAATGAGATACCTTCAAAGCTGCCTGGGCATTTGAGGGAGTTTATTTTTCGTATGCTCTTCATATAATTGTCCCTACACACCTGTTGCACACGAAGTCTACCTTCTTTGTTGGCCTATGTGTGATCACTCTACACCTCTTGTGTCCTCATAATTTACACCACCTGGAATATCTACCTATACCTTTGCTATATGTGTTAAATGCAGCCATTTCACTGCTAGTGGTAGGGTTCAGTCTTCTCTCTTACTTCTGAATACTTTGGTCACTGCTAAGTTTTCTCTGAGGCTTCTCAATTCCAGGTTTTGCTTTCATGTCTGGAAATTTTCTCTAAATCATTGATGGTGGCATGGCTGTGTGGTTAAGAAGCTTACTTTGCAACCACATGGTTTTGGGTTCAGTCCCAGTGTGTGGCACCTTGGACAATTATCTTCTACTCTAGCCCTGAACCAACCAATGCCGTGTGAGTGAATTTAGTAAAAGGAAACTGAAATAAGCCCATCGTAGACGTGTGTGTGTCCCCTTTTCACTGCTTGGCAATCAGAGTTGGTTTGTTTACATCCCTGTAAATTAGCAGTTTTGGCAAAAGAAACAAATAAATTAGTAGCAAACTTTGAAAATATGTAATGGGGTTAATTTGTTTGACTAAACACATCAAAGTGGTGCCCCAGTATGGCTGCAATACAATGACTGAAACAAGTAAAAGATAAAAGATCTGATGAAAATTCAGCCATAAGAACTCAATCACCAGTACATAGGAATTCCCACGGGCAGCCTGTCATCCCTATTAAAATATGAGAGAGAGAGAGCAGTTATATGTATATAGATAAGTAGGTAGGTAGGGTGACCAATTCATGGCATTGGTCATACATATTAAGATAGAGGCAGTTCATTTTACTGCCTTTTTGTGTTTACTGTTGTTGAACTTGAAAAATTTCATCTCGGAAGTTCTGTAAGAAATAAAACTACTTTTCCAACATATTTTAAGAGTTATTTCTTCCTGTAATTAACACTTTCAATTTGAAATACAATATCTCTATTTAATTTCAGTTTAAACACCTAGCTCAATGAGAAACAGGTGGAGAGACAGGCACACACATAAAGTTACAGGCAGATAGGCAGAGAAATAGACATATATAGAGAAAAACAGACAGACATTTAGCCAGCCAGAGCCAGCCAGCTTGACAGACAGACGGACAGATACTTTATTCAAGTGCAATAAATGGAACAAAGTATGTAATTAAATATACAGATATAATTAAATACTAGTTGTTGACAATACAAAAATAAACACATAAAAAGATAAATGGCTGCACTCAAAAAATTAAGGCACTGAAAGTTGAACAAAAAGATAAAGTTCTTAGCAGAAGCAGGCTTCCAGGAAATTCCTGTTTAAAGAAAATATGAAACAAGTGGAGCTACATTCAGGGTGCATCCTCTTCGATTCCATTCTTAATCAGAAGAATATTTGCTCTAATATTAAATCAAGACATGAATGTGGTCAGTATATTGATATATTTTTCACTACTATAACCATCAGGATCTGAAAGATGGTGGAATATGTTATTATGCTTAGATGTTATACATGTAAAAAGTAGCCATGCAGGTGCCACATACAGAGCACCCATGCTGGCACCATGCAAAAGGCACTTGTGCCAGCACCATGTGAAAAGCACCCAGTACGTTCTGTAACATGGTTGGCATTAGGAAGGGCACCCAGCCAAAACAGATGACAGGGGTCTGGTGCAGCCCATCGGCTTACCAGCTCTTGACAAACAATTCAGTGCATGCCAGCATGGAAAACAGACATTAAATGATGGTGATGATGATGACGGTGGTGGTGGTGGTAGAAGAGGTGGTGGTGATGGTGGTGATGGTGGTGGAGGAGGAGGAGGAGGAGAAGAAGAAGATGCTCTTAATCTGCCGATAGGGACATTAACTGTTGACATTTATAAAAGTATTGAGCAGACTCCCACATCTCAACCCCAGTTCATCACTCACTACAATCACCTGCAAACACCATTTGTAAGCATTTGTAACCCACCCCTCACACTCCTATAATCCCTAACTCTCCTTTCCCCTCCTGATCCAGTGTCCATATCCTCTCTTGCCCCATTGAGGGTTTGCTTTGGCACCCCATCACTACCATTTTACCATCTTCCTAGCTACTCTAGTCTACCCTTATATAATGCAGAATAGCCATGTATCTTCTTGTGCTTGTCCCGTTATCATAAAAAAAACTGGCACTTCATCAGTTGCGATGACAAGGGTTGCAGTTGATCTGATCACCAGAACAGCCTGCTTGTAGAATTAACACACAAACAGCTGAGTATTCCACAGACATGCATATCCTTAACATAGTTCTCAGGGAGATTCAGTGTGAGATAGAATGTGACAAGGCTGACCCTTTGAAATACAGGTACTGCTCATTTTTGCCAGTGGACTGGAGCAACCTGAAATAAAGTGCTTTGCTGAAGGACACAACATGCTGACATTATGATTGTGAGCTGAGTACCTTAACCACTTAGCCACACATCTTCATTCTATCATACTTTAACCTCAACCAACACCTGACAAAGCCACTTCTAACCCTTCTCAAAAACTAGCCCAAGTTAGTCAAGGAGGTGTTTTCCTTTTCTTGTTCTTTTCCTGTCTTGTGAATTACTTGATTAACTAACTTGCTAATCATTGTTATTGGCACTCCGTCGCTTACGACGTCAAGGGTTCCAGTTGATCAGGTCAATGGAACAGCCTGCTCGTGAAATTAACGTGCAAGTGGCTGAGCACTCCACAGACACGTGTACCCTTAACGTAGTTCTCGGGGATATTCAGCGTGACACAGTGTGTGACAAGGCTGACCCTTTGAATTACAGGCACAACAGAAACAGGAAGTAAGAGTGAGAGAAAGTTGTGGTGGAAGAGTACAGCAGGGTTCGCCACCATCCCCTGCCGGAGCCTCATGGAACTTTATGTGTTTTCGCTCAATAAACACTCACAACGCCCTGTCTGGGAATCGAAACCGCAATCCTATGACCGCAAGTCCGCTGCCCTAACCACTAGGCCATTGCGCCTCCACACCTAACTAGTACCAGTGGCACAAAAAAAAAAACACCCAGTAAAGTGGATGGCATTAAGAAAGGGCATCCAGCCTTAGAAAACATGCCAAAGCTGACAATGTATCTTGACGCAGCCCAGCAGCTCACCAGATCCTGTCAAACCATCCAACTTATGCCAGCATGGGAAACAGATATTAAATGATGATGAAGAACAGGTGACTTTGGTTATTTCCAATATTTTCGACATCAGAAATAACTACTGAAGGATTCACTGTGCAATGAGGAAAAAATATTAGGGTTTTCCAAAGTTATTTTGGGATGAGAAGCAAAGAAGTGAGACAACTTTGAATGCTTGTGATTCATTAGTCTTCATTACTTGCAGTATATCCTTTGTCATTTCTTGCTGGTACTGTAGTAAATGTAATTTGAAATACCACAACCAACAACCATAGATGACAAAAGACCTGATTAGATCCTCTACAAATAGAAGTTCATCCAGCAGAATTTATTAAGGAAAGTCATTGACAACCAGGTGGTTTCGGGTCCAGCCCTATTGCACACCACCTTGGGTCTTTTCTATAGTCTTGGGTTGACAAATTCCTTGTGAGTGAATTTGACAAGTGAAAACTGTGAGGAAACCTACTGTGTGTTTGTGTATCTATATATAAAAATGTGTCTATGTGTAGGTATATATATATATATATATATATATATATATATATATATATATATATATATATATAATAATAATACAAATAATATGTGAGTATATGCATATATACGTACATGTATGTACATACCTACATCTACATGTATATATAGATGTATATCTGGGTACAGGACATCACAAAAAAACGTGGACAAAAAGAAAAACAGAACATAAACAGAGCACAGAAAACACACAGGCCACATAGAGAACATTTCCTTCATCAGCTGCCCGTATTCTAAACTAAGCGTTTCGAAGAGATGTGTGTGTGTGTATGTATGTATGTATGTGTGTGTGTGTGCATTTATATATGTGTGTGTGTGTGTATACGTGTATGTGCACATGTCTTTGTGGCTGTCTTTGTCCCCCACTATTGCTTGACAACCAGTACTGGTGCATTTACATCCCCATAACCTAGTGGTTCAGTGAAAGAGATTGACAGAATAAGTGCCAGGCTTAAAAAGATAAGTACTAGGTGTGTGTGTGTGTGTGTGTGTGTGTGTGTGTGTGTGTGTGTGTGTGTCTGTCTGTCTGTGTGTGCATATATATGTCTCTGTGTTTGTTCCTCTCCACCACTTGACAACTAATGTTGGTTTCTTTACATCCCCATAACTTAGCGATTCAGCAAAAGAAACTAACATTATAAGCACCAGACTTAAAAAATTAAGCACTGGAGACGGTATGTGTGACTAAACCCTTCAAGGCAACCCTTCAAGTTCCCCAGCATGAACCACAATCCAACATCTGAAACACGTAAAAGATGAAATATCTGAAATTGCTATATATTCAAATGTTGAAATAATTTATTAAAGGAAATCAAGAAACTAGTCACAGGAAAAAGAAAAAAATACCAACATAACACAAATCAAATCTCATTCTATAAATAAACTCTTTAAGAGAAGACAGACACAGAAAACCATTTCTGACTAATTCCTGTTAAATGAAAAGGTGTAGCCATGTTTAAGAAAAACAGTCACAGATTTTTAACTCGTTCTTCGCTGACATAAGAACAAATCGCAGAGATAAGGTTCAACTGTCTAAGAATTTTAGTCAACTGAGAAATATTCAAACTATTTATGATACTAATACCTTAAAGTTATATTCAGACCGATACTAATAGGCTGAAGTTTAAAAATTCTGCAATTGAGCACCTTCTTTTAATTTCAAATATGTGTGTGTGTGCCTGCATGCGCATGAGTGTGTGTGAGTGTGTCTGTGTGTGTGTGTGTGTGTGTGTGTGCGTGTGTGTGATCATCATAGGCACAGGAGTGGCTGTGTGGTAAGAAGTTTGGTTCCAAACCACATGGCTCCGGGTTCAGTCCCACTGCATAGCACCTTGGGCAAGTACCTTCTACTATAGCTTCGGGTCAACTAAAGCTTTGTGAGTGGATTTGGAAGACAGCAACTGAAAGCCACGCCTGTGCACACGTGTGTGTGTGTGTGTGTGTGTGTATGTGTGTGTGTATACGTGCATGTGCACATGTCTTTGTGTCTGTGTTTATCCCCCACCATTGCTTGACAACCAATGCTGGTGCGTTTACATCCCCATAACTTAGTGGTTCAGCAAATGATCGACAGAATAAGTGCCAGGCTTTAAAAAAGTACTGGGGGTAATTTGTTCAACTAAAATTTTTTCTAGGCAGTGCCCCAGCATGGCCACAGCTTAATGCCTGAAACAAGTAAATATGTATGTCTGTATGTATGTATGTATGTACGTACATACGTATAGATAGATAGATAGATAGATAGATAGATAGATAGATAGATAGATAGATAGACACACACACACAATATGTTGTTGGGTTTTCTTTTATTGTTTGTCGATTTCTTTAAAGTGTTGTAAAAGGCATCCCAGAAATATGACATAATCACCATTCAGAGGATGGTAAACTACTTCGGTAACAATGCTGCACTGCCACTTGTTAAGTTCAATTTCAATGAGCAGCTATTCATAAGATTGATCAATAAATAGTGAGAGATTTTTGCCTTATTCTATCTATACTTGTAATGCTTCATTACATAAAGCCCTGCACCCACCACCCTTTGTGTAGTCTAAATTCAGGTCAGCGGTAGCCATCAATATGGTATCCTGAATATAATCACAATAATACTAATGACGGTGGTGGTGATGATGATGATGATGATGATTCTAAATAATTACTATTTTTAATAATCGCAATTAGAATAATACTGATGACTATTGATAAATTATAATAATGATGGTTAAATAATATTAATATCAATGCGAACAAAGGTTCTTCTATGTGGTTGCGCAACCTGCTAGACATAGCAGCCAAATCTTCTTCATGTTACATTCTACATCTTAGATAAAAAAAGACACATTAAGACACAAAAGACACAATGTTATGGTGGATCTAATGTGTCTGAAAAGATGAATATATAAAAGAGATGGGATGGTCTTAGCTGGAATGCCTTTTGATCATAAGTCTGTTTGATCAGAGCAGCCTTGGGGATAACCAAAAGATGTTACTGATAGTGCTGTAGTGGATTACGATATGCATCATACATTATTTGATATTTCAGTCTATACAAAACATAATTTCAAGATTAAGATCTTCAGCAAAGATGCCATCTCTTTAATATTTTATGTTTAGTAATAGAAGCTTTTATTGATGTTTGGGGATTTCTTTATCTCTCCTTTCAATGAATGGTGACTCACAGAATGCTTTCAGTATCAACAAGAAAAAACCACGTAAATGCAAGGGATATACGTAGAGAAAGAAGGATTAATGGAGATGAGATAAAGGAAGAAAGAAAGAGAAACAAGAAGAAGAAGAAAGAAGAAATTAAGAAGTAAAAGGAAAGGAGGAGGAGGAATCTTAAATAGAATAAAAACAAATCTTAAAATGGAGAGAAAATAGAAGTGAAGAAAAAAATTGGAGAAACAACCTCTTCGTGTTATGTAATCTGAAAGACTGACCAGAGAAGTGGGACAATAAGACAAAAATGGTTCAGAAGCTCTGAGCTAAAAGTAGAAACAGGAGGTAAGATTTAGTTGCATAAGAACAAAGCTTAACCACAAAAAGCTATTGAAGTAAGGTAGTTAAATTAAGATTTATGTAAACTGCAGACTATAAAATCTGCATAATAGAAAACAACTCTTTTATTTCAAGTTACCTAGTTCTCACAAAGTTGGGATATATTAAATCATGATCAAGTTGGTATCAACATCTATTGAGTAATATACTGACACTCCCAATTCAAAACAAGAAATAACTGGTATAGGTGTGTACTAGATCTGGTTTGTTGGCATGGAGTTTATGTGCAATTTAGCCTCACTCTGTTTTTTTTCTATTATTACTACAACAGCTTCTGTACCTTGGAGGTTTTGTCTTCTCCCACCATCATGCTGGCACAGCCAGTTCACTTATATCTCGTCATCTCATCAATCTCTTAATCCAACCCCATCCCTTCCCTCATTCTCAATACTAACCACCTCCATTTCTTTCTTCCCCAATATATTACCCAAAAGAATTTCCTATTTCTATTCATGTTTTTCCTGCTGTTGTTGAGAGGATCATCAATCACATCAATCTCACATGTCTTGGAAGGCCTGTGAGACAGGTGAGACTGATGCAGCCGTGGACAGTCATGGACCTGAAGTTGTCTATTACACTCCTACCACCATTACTCTGTTCAAGTTCTTTTCCAGCCATGTCACCACTAGTCAGCAAACAGCTTGGAATACTTCCAATCTGCTGCTGTTACAATAGACAACCACCAAGACTGTAGCAAACAAGCCTGGCATGTAACATTTAAGTTCATAAATTGAGCCATCTAGTCCAAATGATTCGCTCATTGCTCAGATACCCAAGATGTCTACTACTGAAATTGGTTTTTCATAGCATTGTCACTCTGCATCGTCAACCAAGAATCACAACAGACCATTTATTTGGCCACTGAAATCCACCATTTTCTGTTGTTGCAACTTGAGAACAGTCTGGTAAAGTATTGTCATAAACCAATATACATCTACTTGGAACTAGAACTCTGTCAAAGATATGAGGGTTGGTTACCATGCTGCATCCCTACTACTTGTAGTTACTGAATGTGTTCATTCCCTTGTTTTCCATAGTAGAAGCCCTGGGATGAATGATGCATTCTTTATGCTTCAGGTCAAAGAATTAACAAAGAGTCATTCTTGTCACAGGATGATCCCAAAACAATGCTTTTCTAACTCCTCTAATTTGCTGTCCCCTTTTGCTACATTTTTACTGAAAATGACAGATTCTGTCTGAAATACACCTTCTGTTATTAATAAGTGAATTGGTCACCTTCCTGGCACTTGTGCCGGTGGCACGTGTAAAGACATTCGAGCGAGATCGTTGCCAGTGCCGCTGGACTGGCTCCTGTGCAGGTGGCATGTAAAAGCACCCACTACACTCTCGGAGTGGTTGGCGTTAGGAAGGGCATCCAGCTGTAGAAACTCTGCCAAATCAGATTGGAGCCTGGTGTAGCCATCTGGTTCACCAGTCCTCAGTCAAATCGTCCAACCCATGCTAGCATGGAAAGTGGACGTTAAACGATGATGATGATGATGATGATGATGATGATCAATCCCTGCTTAACTAATTCATTAGTCTGATCCCTGAAATCTTTCCATGCTGAGAAAGAAAAGCTTCATTTCTAATACTTGAGAAACTAAATGTTTGAATTTGTTTCCCACAATTGCCAATAAAAACAAATGAATATAATTAGTTGATTTCTCAGCACATGTTTATTTCTAACTAGCTTTTTAATGCTTAATTACTCAAATACATTGAGACTAACTTACCTAGTGTAACAACAATTCACTCAGAAATATTCCCCCTGCCCCATCCTAAAACAACACTGAAAGTCACAAATATATATTTTTATTAAAACATATGAATATAAAAACTATGTCACGCTATAGACAAACAGACATTTAGGCTGGTATGTTATTTATTTGATAAAAGCATATGGCAGTCAGTATTCAAATAATCACTTTCTCTCAATATCCATTGTTTTCTAAACCTTTATTTCATGTTGAATTTGTAAATAATTTATTTTGAATTCTCATATCAAATGATGTATGCATAAAACCATCAATATTCTAAATTATCTTTCATGTCCAAAATATGTCTTGTTGTGAAGATATATAATAGGTGGCACTGGATGAAATAAAATGCTGAAGAGAAGAAGCACTGCATTTATGAGTGAGGAAGAATACGTTAACTATAACATAATCTCCACTGCCTCTTATAAGATGACTGGGCCAATCTATCAGGCTACCATTTATACATTAGACAGAATAAAGGGTTAATCTCTCTTCAAGTATATAAATACTTTTCTGTTTTAAAGATTGAAATATCTTTTATAGAATTTTAAGTAACACTGTTATTCTTTATGTATTTCATAAAAATTATGGTCTCTAGTGCCACGTAAAAAGCACCCATGCTGGTGTCATGTAAAAAGCTCCAAAGCTAGTGCCATATATAAAGCACTGGTGTTGGTGCCACATAAAAAGAAAACCCAGCACACATCCAGTTGTAGAAACCATGCCAAAATAGACAATTGGAGCCTGATGCAGCTCTCCAGATTACTAACTCCTGTTTAACTGCGCAACTCATGCCAGCATAGAAAACAGATATTAAATGATGATGATTTAGTGTAAAAACATCAATAGACTTTGTAATGGGTTAATGATTATAAACTGACAAGGGATATCATCTCCATAGTAATGAAACGTAAAATAATGTTATTCTTTTTTACAACATTTATGGATTTATAAAGAGTTACATAAACTTAACTGACAGATTGTTGTGGCAATTTAATATGGATTGGTTTATGATATCTTAAGTTGTTAAATTAATAGTAAAGGAGAATGAATGATATATTCTCAATGAATGATATTCTCAATGACAGTCGCAAATTAAAACAAATTTAAGATGAAAATTTCTTAAACATTCTTGCTGATCATATTACATTTTGTGTAATAATGTTAACATATCTTTTCTTCTACAGAACCCGCCAAACAAGAAAAGAGATCATTTCTACAACCAAAACAAAGATATTTCATCTAAGATTTTAGTCACTAAGAAATGAGGCTTACCTAGAACAAGCCAGTAAAACAATCACTCTAGTACTTAGATAAAGACACCTGATCTGGTTCAGTTTAATATACTGCATAGTTAAAAAACACTTCCTGGTTTTACTAAGCTTTTACTAGTATATCCTCTTTTGCAAACACTCACATCAAGCCACCTATTTGATGCTAACACCATCTCTTGACATACTGCCTACAACTGCAGCGTCCATTGAAAGTATTTCTGATTAGACTAGGGGACAAATTTCAATTTTTTGTCTATTGAATTAGATTTGACAGTTAGTCCTAGGTAATTTGAGTTTGCTGAGTATAAGTCTTTATTTGATTTTCCTCTATCAGGTCCTGGTTTTGGGTGATAAATTTTTGATGAAATTCATAAAAGCAAGTCTCTCATAGCTTTTGTTAAAGCTTTTTCAAATGCCAACAAAAAGGTGCCCGACACATTCTGCCCTGAGCATTCCTACCCATATACACATGTACATCTACATTTGACTGACTTTGAATAGAAATAAAGAAGGTGAATTTAATTGAATAGATGTCAGAGAAGAATGGTTCAACTGAATTTAACTTAATTCCATTATGAGAGCTATTTTTATTTATGTCAAAAATTACCTTTTGATGCAATTATTTTTTTCCATACAGGTGTGGCAAGAGCCTACTAACCATGAGACTGATTGCTACTTTTTCTGTCTAGACTTCAGGCTTCACAAAGAAAAATAAACATTGTATTCATCATCATCATCATCATCGTTTAACGTCCGCTTTCCATGCTAGCATGGGTTGGACGATTTGACTGAGGACAGGTGAAACCGGATGGCAACACCAGGCTCCAGTCTGATTTGGCAGAGTTTCTACAGCTGGATGCCCTTCCTAACGCCAACCACTCAGAGAGTGTAGTGGGTGCTTTTACGTGTCACCCGCACGAAAATGGCCACGCTCGAAATGGTGTCTTTTATGTGCCACCCGCACAAGCCAGTCCAGGGGCACTGGCAACGATCTCGCTCAAAAATCCTACAGGAGCCAGTCAGGCGGTACTGGCAACGGCCATGTGATACGACCCGTGCTACATTCCAATGAAATCCCTGTTCCAATATTTAAGGGTCTACCACCTCAAGAACCAGTTGAAGATGTTCCAGAAAATATTGTTGTGCACTCTGAGGGGTCTGACATTGATTTTGACCCTAGTTTATTTGGAAGTCAAATGATTTGCAAAAGTTTTACCAGGCCAAGTTGAATGATCTTGTAAGGGATCTAAATTTGCCAAAAAAGGCAGTGGAAATTGTAGCTTCAAAACTTAGATAGAAAAACTTGCTTACTTCAAGAACATACATTACATTTTACAAAAAAAGAGAACAACTTCTTAAATATTTAAGAACAGAGGACGGTTTAGTATATTGCTGCATCATACCTGGTTTGTTACTGGAGATGGGGATTGAGTCTTATGATGCAAATGATTGGCGCTTGTTTTTATACAGTTCAAAAAGAAGTGAGTGTTGTTGCATAATGGCAATCTATACAGCTCAAAGCTGATTGGGCACTCAAGAAAATTAAAAGAAAAGTATGAACCTTTAGCCGAACAATTATTCTGTGCTGATGAAGGGAAATAACCTGGAAATCGCAATACACAGATGTTGTTTTGAGCTGAGTGGGGGTGCTAGATTCCCTTGTTTGAAAATATAAGGACACAGATTGTGTTGTATAGCCAGCTGGAGATGATGTCTCCTGGGGCTAAATTACAGCAACATTCGTCCTAAACCAGGACTGCCATGTTATGTTGGCAAATAATCTTTACTCCAAAGTACTGTTGCTGAATATCTCTCATTGTGAGATTTACAAATAGTAATTTTAATAGGTGCAGGAATGGTTGTGTGGTAAGTAGCTTGCTTACCAACCACACGGTTCCAGGTTCAGTCCCACTGTGTGGCACCTTGGGCAAGTGTCTTCTGTTATAGCCTCAGGCCAACCAAAGCTTTGTGAGTGGATTTGGTAGACGGAAACAGAAAGAAGCCCGTCGTATATATGTATATATATATATATATATATATATATATATATATATATATATATATAGATAGATAGATAGATAGATAGATAGATAGATAGATAGATAGATAGATAGATAGATATGTTTATATATATGTGTGTATGCGTGTGTATATGTCTGTGTGTCTGTGTTTGTCTCCCCCAAGATTGCTTGATAACTGATGCTGGTGTGTTTATGTCCCCCGTAACTTAGAGGTTCAGCAAAAGAGACCGATAGAATAAGTACTAGGCTTGCAAAGAATAAGTCCTGGGGTCAATTTACTCGATTAAAGGTGGTGCTCCAGCATGGCTGCAGTCAAATGACTGAAACAGGTAAAAGAAAGAATATAGAAAAGGTTTTAAATCATATAAAATATAGGGAACATAAATCATATGAGTTGACTTTAAAATGGTTAAATTTCAGCTAGGACCACAAATAAGGTATACTAAATATCTCTGCTTCTTTTGCTTATGGGACAGCAGAGCCAAAGAAGAACATTGTTTCAAACAAATGGCCAGCATGAACATCACTTACTGTCAGAGAAAAAAATGTAATTAATCCACCTTTAGTGTTCAGAGATAAAATCATATCCCCTCCTCTGCATATCAAACTAGGCCTCATTAAACAATATGTAAAAGTTTTAGATATGAACAGCAAGTGTTTCAAATACATAAATTCAAATGTAATGAAAAAAATCAAGGTGGGAATTTTCAACAAGCCACAAACAAGAACATTAATTAAAGATTGCAATTTTCCTAATGTCATGGATGAACACGAAAAAATGCCTGGTTTTCATTCATGGATTTCATAGAAAATTTTTTAGGCAATTATAGGGCAGATAACTACAAAGAAATTGTGAAAAAAAACTTCTAAGGGACTACATAGGTTGCAATATGAGAATAAAAATGCATTTTTTTAAATAACCATCTTGACCAATTTCCAAGAAATTTAGGAGGAACAGTACCAAGGACACCAGGATTCCCACATAATGGCTAATTGTTGTTGGTGCTTGAAAAGAGACCTTCCATCAACAAGCAAATACGCTAGAAAGTCTTACAAAAGAAAATTGTTGCCAAAGTGAAAGCTTCGTTTTTCTTTATTTTTTGTAACTTGAAAATAAATTTGAACACATCATAATTTTTTAGTTCTAATCTGAAAACTCTGGAAAATGGCACATAGGCTGTTGACAAGAATCAAGATCTGATAGAGCCAAACCAAGTCAAAATATGTATCCAGCACACCAAAATTACTTAGAATCAAGTGCCAGATATCATTCAATAAAATATGTGTTCTCTGGTGTTATCTGAGAACACTGGTAGAAGAGGTTTCCCAACAGAGTACTATCATCAACTTTTACATTTTCACACAGATTTTCTCAAACCATTCTTTCCTTTACTACATTTGCTGCACCTACACATTTGTAAAAAAAAATAATTTTTACAAGTGCTGTGTCACAAAAAAGCTCTCTGTACACTCTGAAGAGGTTGGCATCAAGAAGGGCACACAACTGAAGAAATCAGCTGCTACATTAACATTCTATACTACATTAACATTCTATACTACATTAAAAATAAAAGCTATCCAACTATATAAGCCCAGGTACGCTTGTGTGATTAAAATATTCACTTTGCAACCATGTAGGTTCAGGTACAGTTCTACTGTGTGGTGCTTTGGGATATAAACCCAGGCCAACCAATGTCTTGTGAGTAGAGTTGATAGATGGAAACTGAGTGTCAGTTTTCCTGGATGTTTGGTCTTGAAATCCTTTCGTAACTACCTCAGTAAGTTTGTACAGTATTCTCAATTGACAGTGTGGCCCTTTTGAAGATAGTCAATAAACACAATGCTTTTTGCATCCCAAAAAACTGAGACTATCACCTTCCCTGAAAATGAAATGACCTTGGCCTGCTTTTAGAGCAAGTGAGGAGGAATGTTTTCACTGCATGAATTGTTTCTTTGTGATTAAAATTATCAACCATTCACCTGGGTTAACAATCATTCAAGGTAATCAAGAGGATCTGTCTCAAACAATGTCAAATTTTCCTGTGATGTAACCAGTCTGGTGCACTTTTGATCAGGTGTGACACCCATCAGGCAGAAACTTTTATCATGTGACGAGCTGGCAGAAACGTTAGCCACCGGATGAAATGCTTAGCGGTATTTCGTCTGCCGCTACGTTCTGAGTTCAAATTCCGCTAAGGTCGACTTTGCCTTTCATCCTTTCAGGGTCGATTAAATAAGTACCAGTTACGCACTGGGGTCGTTTGTCTGTCCTTGTTTGTCCCCTCTGTGTGTAGCCCCTTGTGGGCAGTAAAGACATAAGAAACTTTTATCATGCCAAATTCATTGTGCAGAATATTCTCAACTCTCTCATGGGATATGCTACTAGGTGAACATGATCAATGTTTTCCTCAGTGGGGGCAGTTGCAGGATGTCCAGATCTTGGGCCATCGTCAAGACTCTCTTCTCCTCCTGAATTAAGTTGCCCACTTTTGCACTGTTGATGAAGCTGGAGTGTCATCCCCATGATGTAGCAACCATGTCAGCCTGAATATCCTTGGGGGACTAACCCTTTTTCTGCAGACACTCGATAACACCACATTGCCAAATTTTGTCCATTTTCAAGAAAAGTCGCTACTAGTTACTTTCGAAGTCATTTTTGCTGGAAAGAAACAAAATTACACAGCTCCAGTTCATTCCTTCATAATCACTTTATTAACTTTTCAAACGCCCTCCCCCTACCCTCTACTCCTCTTATACCCCCACTCCACAACACTTAAACATTTAACTAAAACTTTTATTCCCAGAACTGCAATCTTGTGAGACTTTGTACATGTCCACTTATTACCTACAAACATCATCAATCTATAAACATTGAAGCTGAATATCAAGCACATTGACCTCACCAATCTGGGAGGGGCTGAAAAGTTATCATAGATATTACCTCCTGGTTTCTAGACTAAGTATACAATTTTTAAAAAAAACAATTTTTTAAAATACATCTCAACATCTGTTCTTCTTCCACAGCACTAATTTTTTAATTATTATGAAACAAAGAAAGACTGCAGAGTAATTACTTTGATTAGTTAATTTGAAATGATGCTGACAGGTTTACATTCACTTAATTTGAATATATGTGCTTTTGTAGCAACTAGTAATGTGGTTGTTTGCTTTAAGAAGGAAATATAATAAATGTTATCTTCATATTTCTACCTGTATTATTATCATTATTATTATTATTATTATTATTAAGGCTGGGAGAATCATCAGCATGCCAGACAAAGTGCTTAGCAACACTTCGTCCATCTTTATATGAGTTCAAATTCCACCGAGGTCAACTTTACCTTTTGTCCTTTTGGGGTTGACAAAATAAACACCCGTAGAGCACTAGAATTAACATAACCGGAAACCTCTAGCCTTGTGCCAAAATTTAAAACCATTGTTATTATTATTGAGTGAGAGAGCAGTGCATGCCGTCAAAGTGAGACTGGGGTAAAATATGCGCAGCCCAGTGTACCCATCATGACTACCCGTCTGATAAGGGTACACCAGGCACATGCATCACAACCATATGTGCGCGACATGGTGATTTCATATCAAAATAAACAGCACATGACCTTGCAGGTGGGACCCAGTTAGAATGTTCTTCTGGTCAAGTAGCCCATCCCGCTCAAAAGGTCCCTGAATAAGGATTGTTTAAGGATGATGAACAAAACACCCATGTTTCCAGAGATGAATTATTCAAACCCCAAAGATTTCCTCTCAACACATGGCTCTGATGCTCCTCCACTACTACTGCTTGTGATCAGAGATGCACATATTGTCAGCCACCGAGGGACATGCTCAACTGGTTACGGTCAAACAACTGGCAAGCAAATGTGTGGCATTGAGCAGAATATTTGCAGTAGCCAATCTTTTACACCAAGACAAAACATCCAAGATCAGAAGCCATGATAGCCAATGCCTATTATCTTTTTTTTTACCTTTCCATTATATGTAAACCCCAACACTTTATGTCTGTGTTTGTATTGTCCACCTCATCCTTTGCCCCTGTGACAAATAAAAGTCATCATTATTATTATTATTATTATTACTAGCAGAGATACCTGTGGTTGCATGGGATTAAAATGGCATAGTTTGTATATATATATTACGTTATGATGAAACGTGATACAGGAAGGTGCAGCATTGACGACAAAATATTTGTGGAGTAAATGATGGGCTAATTTGACTAAGTGACATGTCATGTGTCCATTTGGTGAATTCCAGGCCCTAACCTGATATGGAAAATTGGGGGTGGGTGTGTGTGATTTTTTGAACGCACTGAAAAGCTGTCAGTAAGTATACTCTCCTTTGCAGCGGTCGGCATTGCATCTAACACAACCCATTGTATGGTTGACAGTCGAATGAATGTAGGTGTGATGGAGATATTGTATATAAATGGATACATTCCAGAAAGGGACAGCAATGGAAAAGTCAACTGTTGAAATGTTGCAGAAGGTGAAGGGCTGACACTAGACTGCTGGTGTGGCTGTAGAATAAGAAATATAAACTGAGCCTACACAGTCACATGAGAATATGTAGTAATGAATTACTTGAAAAAATAAGGCGTAATGGCTTACTGTGTGGTTGGTGGGAGTAATTGGAGAATATGCTTTGATACTAAAGTCCAATCAGGAAACTGCTTTGTTGGTGCAGTCTTCAGGTTTGTTGGTATTATACCAAAATGGTATCCATCTTCACCATTCACAAAGAACAGTAAATACTGGAGCACATCATAGGATGTAGTAATTCCTACCAAACCTCTTGGTAAACAATATTCTTTGTTTTCCCTTGTGGAACAAATGCAAATAGATTTTTTTGCATCCTACTCTAGAACAGCCAACATATAATTGCCCATGTGAGAAGCACAACTCTTCCAAGTGAAGTCCTACCACAGACAATGTTTGACCCTGGGGTTTATTGATAGACATTGCAAAGCTGATACGAATAGGAAATTCCACTCTTCTGAATGAAAAAGGAATTTCTGCTCCCAATGGAATGAGAGGAATCCAGGATATGAAAACATCTTCTCCTTTTTCCCATCCAGAGAGAATGGTGACCTCAATAACATGTGGCATCATCTTCTTTACCCCCAGGTATGTCCCATTTCAGAGTGTTGGTGGATCCAAATTCCTCAGTAACATTACTGGAGTTCCCACTGTGGGGAGGTAGTCCGGGAGGCTCCAATGAATTGAGAAATTTTGTTGGATTATTTACCACCTGTTCTGGATCTGAGATTGTATCAACTGACAAATAGATGTGAGGACTCCAGAAAGGTACTGCAGCAGCTGCTCATTAATTTTACTTTCAGTGCTGTTTTTTGGAGCCAGTATTGCTCTTTCACACAGCCAACTGAGGTTGTGATAATTTTTTGACCAATGAAGGATCTCCTCTTTGGAGATATTATATCAAGATATATGATGTAATAAAATAAGATGACAATTCATCATCATCATCATCATCGTTTAACGTCCGCCTTCCATGCTAGCATGGGTTGGACGATTTGACTGAGGACTGGCGAAACCGGATGGCAACACCAGGCTCCAATCCAATTGTACATTAATAATGAAATGTCAATAAAATAAGGTAAATAATATCAATATCTTAGCAAGTTTTAAGAAATAAAATACAATGAAGTGAGATGGCACTGTTATGTTAAAAATTAAATGTCAATAAAGAACACTAATTAATATCAATATTTTAAAAAGATGAAAAACATTCAGCAGATTAATCCCGCTGGATGTAAGGAAGACAATCAATTTCTGAAAGTTACTTCACAAAGAGTTACCTCGCTTCTCCATATAACCCAGGGAAGGAAGTTTTGTGCTCCCAGAGGGCCCGTTACTCATTATGTGAAAAATTTTAAGAGTCTAAAACCATCTCTGGAACATAAGTAATGTATGTTCCCAATTTAGAGAAAATCAGTTGTGAACCTCATAAGTTATGTGGGCTTACGCACACACACAGAGACAACCTGACTTTTATATATATATATATATATATAATTATTATTATTATTATTATTATCATTATTATTATTATTTAAGACAGCGAGCTGGCAGAATTGTTAGCACATTGGAGGAAATGCTTAGCGGTATTTCATCCATCTCTATGTTCAGAGTTCAAATTCTGCCATGGTCAACTTTGCCTGTCATCCTTTCGGGGTTGATAAATTAAGTACCAGTTATGCACTGGGATCAATGTAATCGATTATCCCCCTCTCCCAAATTTCAAGCCTAGTGCTAAAAGTAGAAAGGATTATTATTATTATTATTATTATTATTATTATTCAAGGCGGTGAGCTGACAGAATCATTATCCCGCTGGGTGAAATGCTTAGCGGTATTTTGCCTGCCATTACATTCTGAGTTCAAATTCCACCAAGGTAGACTTTGCCTTTTATCCTTTCAGGGTATATAAATTAAGAACTAGTCAAGTACTGGGGTCGATGTAAACAACTATCCCCCTCCCCACAAATTCCAGGCCATGTGCCTATAGTAGAAAGGATTGTTATTTACATTATTTACATTTGACGGATATTTGTCCTCATCTTGTTTGTTGTTAACACAACATTTCAGCTGATATACCCTCCAGCCTTCATCAGGTGTCTTGGGGAAATTTTGAATCTGGGTTCTCATTCCTAAGGTATTTTGCGATGTTATCATTATTATTATTATTATTATTCAGGTCACTGCCTGGAATCGAACTCGGAATCTTGGGGTTAGTACCCCACACTCTTAACCACTACGGGCATATGGCATAGTGGTTAAGAGCACAGGCTACTAACCGCAAGATTCCAAGTTCGATTCCAGGCAGTGACCTGAATAATAATAATGATGATGATAACAACAACAACAACAACAACGAAAAATACCTTCATGTACATAATTCCTCATCTCTTAAATATAGAACAGGATTGTTATTATTATTAAGGTGGCAAGCTGGCAGAATCGTTAGCAAGCTAGATGAAATGCTTAACGGCATTTCACCCGTCACTATGTTCTGAGTTCAAATTTAGCTGAGGTTGACTTTGCCATTCATTTTTTCAGGGTCGATAAATTAAGTACCAGTGAAACACTAGGGTTGATATAATCAACTATTCTCCTTCCCTAAATTTTGGGCCTTGTGCCTACAGTAGAAAGGGTTAGTATTATTATTATTAATAACAACAACGGTAATAATGATAATAACAATATCATTATATGCTTTCAGATATTATATTTTACATAATCATTGAATATATATATATATAGCGAAGAAGTTAGACAAAGAAACTGCCTGGAAACACTATGCATAAAATAACACAATGGGACACATATTATTATATGTATCATTGATGTTATCAATTTACAGTCATTGTAAATATATTCAATAAATGCTGTCCTCAATTCTGCAGCATTACTTTTTAATTACAATGTTTCTGAATGCAAGCAATAAAAGAAGAAAAATTTCCAAAGGATTTTAAAACAAAACATGTGGCAAGATATACTTATAGATTTAATGACCTGTTTCACTAACTCTTGTTCTACTGAATCTGAATTTAGATGAAATATTATCTTGGCAGTTTAAGTATTCTTATCTCCTTTCAAACTTTTGATAGCATACATTTAACAGGAGTGAAAATAAAATACTCTATGTGCTTCTCATATCTAGAAATCAATAAAAGCTTGTGGTATTCTATTCTTCATAGCAGCCATAAGGTTTTTATACAATAATGTTACTAAATTGGTTATATATTTGGAGAGGAAATAAAAGTAAACATGATAATTTCTTCCAGAAAAATTTCTTCTTCAGTGAAAATTTCATTAAACAAAATGCAATTGCAAACATTTCAATTTATTTTACATGCGATGGACTAATACATGATTTATTTTAATTAAATTAAAAAGTTATTATTTTTATGCAGAGATGGAGATTTATTTGAATATCATTGTGCATCACTGCCATCGTTCACTCCATCTAAACATATCTGACTATAAAAAAATTAGATGCTACTATTTTTGTCATGTCCATTTGCTTGATTGGTTGCTTGAGTGACCAGTCATTTATCTCAGAAATTATTGAAGCTAGAAGGTTAAAAAATGTTATCAATAATTACTTAGCAAAATGTAAATTTTATTTTCCATTCTTTTTGTTTTTCCTTTCCTAAGAAATTATTTGAAAGTTAAATATGCATCCCAGCTGCAGTCAACATGTCATATACTGGGTAAGATGCTGATAGCCTAATAAAAAGAAACAAATATATTCATCTTCATAAATGTAATTTTTTCAGATATTAGTGACCACAATAATGAGTAATACAAAACAGATTCACAGGATTAACATCAAGCTGATAATTTAAATAGAAAAAAAAAAAAAAAGAATACCAGCCTGATTATTCTATAATTAGTGATTTATGAGTAAATATGAATATAGTCATATTCTTATATATGTAATATTACTACATATATAGTTTGGATAAAGATTGAACAGACAAGTTTCAATGTTGTTTAGCAACGTATGAAGCTTAACTCACCACTCTACTCCCAAGGTGTTGAGATAAGGTAGCAGAGTGTTACTTATTGAAAATGTAAACAAAATTAAGCGAGGCACATTTACATTAATGGTACACATGGGCTAATTTAACAGTGATATTAAATGCAAATGGATAGGACTCAGCATATTTAATTATTTTTCTAAATACAACCTCATCATCATTTTACATTTGGGGGGTTTTTTTTCTATGCTGATATGGAAAGGTTGTCCAATGTGAGCCAGACTTAAGAACACTTACGTCATTACTCTGCATCAGTTCTTATTTAGAATTACTGCTCTCCAAACTAGTAATACAGCTTGCAGAGTCCACATCTTTTACATGTGCTAAATGTTTTTGACATGGTTTCTACACCTAGACGTCCTTCCTATTTACAGAATGAACTGAGTTTATTTTCTCTACTCTATATCAGTTCTTATTTAGAATTACTGCTCTCCAAACTAGTAATACAGCTTGCAGAGTCCACATCTTTTACATGTGCTAAATGTTTTTGACATGGTTTCTACACCTAGACGTCCTTCCTATTTACAGAATGAACTGAGTTTATTTTCTCTACTCTATATCAGTTCTTATTTAGAATTACTGCTCTCCAAACTAGTAATACAGCTTGCAGAGTCCACATCTTTTACATGTGCTAAATGTTTTTGACATGGTTTCTACACCTAGATGTCCTTCCTACTTACAGAATGAACTGAGTTTATTTTCTCTACTCTATATCAGTTCTTACTCAAAGTTACTGCTATCACAGACAGTTAACTCGTGATGCAACTTACAGAGTCAACATTTCAATTGTATGTTCTCTACATGTAGAGAAAAATTCCCGTTATTTTCATTTGTTAGCTATAGATGCTCTAAAATTGTGGTCTTTCTCTTGAATGACACCGTTAGTGCTGAGAAGGGAGACTTGCATTTTGGGGCAACTACTAGGCTTCCATAAAAAAAAAAAAAGAAACCTTGCCCACCTCTGCATGCACAGTTGCATATAATATGGTAAACCTCGACAGACAGAGGACCTTGGATTTATGATAATAAATGGTTTGAACATTTTAAAATGAATCCTTTTCATGATGTAAAAGCTTTAAAATCAAGAGAACAAACTATGGACTCAACAGGGACAATTCTGAATGCATACATCTATAGTTTCTCTTGTTTTGATTTTACTGACAAGGCTTGGGTCAACACAAGGCTGTGGTAGTAGATATGTAGCCCACAGTTCTATCAAACTCAAAACCATGCAATCATGAAATTTCTTAACTTACAAGGCTATGTCTGCACCCAGTGGTGGAATTAGTAGTTTACTTAGAGATAATCCATTTCTTCACAGTCCTTCTGATAAGGATGTCTTTATGGAAACACTATAATGTTTTCCAGTGTTTATATGGGTGCCAAATTTCAGAAGTTAGACATTTCTGTATGTATCTTTAAATCTGATTTCTAATCACTGGTAGTCCTATCCTAGTTAATATGATTCCTCATGATGACAGAGTAATTTGTAGAATAATAAGCAAAATTCTTCCTTTACAATGGCACTTGCTTTCAACAATAATGAATAATTACAAATAAAACTTTTTTAAATACTTGACAATGAAAATTCTTACATCATCAGTATCATCATCGACGTCGTTTAGCGTCCGCTTTCCATGCTGGCATGGGGTGGACAGTTTGACTGAGGACTAGCAAGCCAGAAGGCTGTACCAGGCTCCAATCTGACGTTGCAAAGTTTCTCCAGCTGGATGCCCTTCCTAACGCTAACCACTCCAAGAATGTAGTGGGTGCTTTTTACATGTCACACATGTATGCTGTTTGAAAGCTGATTATTAATTAGTTTAGAGTATGTAACTTTATCAAAAGAAAGCAATTATTAAAGTGTACACTGTCTAGAAAATGTTCGTAAATTCTGATTATAATATATTTTCAAGATTCTTTTATTACTGAAGATTTCAACTTCACGATTCAATCACAAAACTAATTTTTATCACTGTAACATGGTCATTTTACACTGTAAAATAGCATTTTTTTAACATCTGTTTATAATTCTTCTGGAAATGTAAAAGTTGCCCAAATATTTGCAACTCTACTTCTACAGACATATCAGTAAAAAACAGTTCTCTAAAGTATAAGTTTAATCTAGCGTCAGCCAAATTATGCTGATTCCAATATTCTTTCATATTTGTTGGATACTGTTCAAAACAATAAACTGAAGACTTAAATTAACATAATGCCTGATTTCTTCATAAATTCTAATGCTGTCTTTTAGTACTTGATATTGTTCTAAATTTATTTACTGTGCAACTGAGTACTATTAGACAAATAAAGGATACAAAGGAAAATTACATGTAACACATTAGGAAAATTGCACAAATTGGGAATCAAATGTATAAATATTATTCAGAGATTAGCAGAAAACCACCCAGAGGGTAGTCTTTCTGCTAGTATATACAATTAAAGAATTAATTTATATGATTGTTGATGGATTACATAATTTTCCTTGGATACATATAGCAAAATCTATGCTGATTGATTATATATGCCAGCTATCAACTAATATACAAACAATCTGAGAGAGTATGCAAGCTTCCCCTTACATCAAAGCTGATCAATATGCTGCTAAACCAGTATAACAATTCTTTAGTTATAAAATCTAATAAACAATTCTTTAGTAATAAAATCTCTGTGAAGGCACATGGCCAAGTGGTTAGGGTGTTGCACTCATGATTGCTAGATTGTGAGTTCAATTCCCAGACCAGTGGCATGTTGTGTTTTTGGGCAAAACACACAATTTCACATTGTTCTACAGGTGGGAGAGTAGCAGAACCATGTCAAGAGAAATGTTTTACGGCATATCTTCTGGCTCTCTACATTCTGAGATCAAACCTCACCTGCTTGAAGAAGGCAATGGGAAACCATTCCAGTATCCATCCCAAGTCTAACCATGGTAGTCAAAATTCCAGTAATCTACTCAATGGCAGCAAAGGAGAGTACACACCCTCCCAAGTGGTATGGAGAGTGCAGGAGAAGGTTCACATGCACACAACCAAGCCAAGGGCAGACCACCACTAGACTAAAAAATTTATAGTTTTACAAAATACAAACTATTTTAGAGAAAGGGTCAGTGTATATTCTTATATAGAACTGAGGAGACAAAAACAATACATGCAATTAATGGGGAAGAAATAATGTAGTGGAGGTTTCAATTAGAGTGCAGGCTTATTCATCTAAGTGTGACCAACCAAAAACTGAAACTTATCTGAAAGTAACAGATGACTTTTGTTATAGAATTTGTTTAGGTACAGGAATGGTTGTGTGGTTAAGAAGTTTTCTTTGTAACCATCTGGTTCCTGGTTCATTTTCGTTGTATGTTACCTTGGGCAAGTGTTTACTTCCATAGCTTCAGGTTTACTAATGCTTTGTAAACAGAATTTCATAGAGAGAGAGAGAGAGAGAGAGAGAGAAAGAGAGAGAGAGAGAGAAAGAGGGAGAGAGAGAGAGAGAGAGAGAGAGAGAGTGTGTGTGTGTGTGTGTGTGTGTGTGTGTGTGTGTGTGTGTGTTTCATCAATGTATTGTGGTGAAAAATGAAAACATCAATGAGATAATCAATAAACTGGTGCTTTGGAACTAGAATAACCTATAGTATTTGTTCTGCCCAAGTTGCATAGAAACTCTTGTGTCATTTTCTCTATCATAAATACAGCGAATGAGAGGATGGCCCATTAGAAATCTGTAACTTGTGATACTTGTTCACTAATTGAGACATAAAATATATAAATAAGTGGAACAAGGCAGAGCACAGTACCTAGAGTTCAAATATATTAAAATAATACCCGGCTGTCAAAATGCAGATCAAAATATATATTCGAGATAAGACTGTGAAGTGTAAAACAAATAGATAAGAAAATCTTGCAGAAATTCCATGAGTCACTAGCATAAAAATTAAGGCCTCTTGAGAAAGTAACCCAGAACCAATATACTTAGAATATAAGATGGCAAGCTGGCAGAATTGTTAGCACACTGGGAAGAATGCTTAGAGGTATTTCTTCCTTCTTTGCATTCCAAGTTCAAATGCCACCAAGGTCAAATTTACCTTTCATTCTTTTGGGGGTCGGTAAAATAAGTACCAGTGGAAAATGGGGTCAATGTAGTCGACTTAACTCTTTTCCCAAAATTGCTGGCCATGTGCCAAAATTTGAAACCAATATACTGAGAATGTCGTATTGAAACCTCATCATGTTGCTACCAGGACAGAAGAGTAAATATCAAATCAATGATGATGAGATTTAAACAATGTAATAAACTTGCTGATATCTTGTCATCATTTAAGCTTCTTCTTTTTCAACACTGGCATATTTAGACTTTGGATCATACTTGAGCTTGATCAAGACTGAATATTTTCCAACCCTGAAGAGGAAGTACAACCTTTTGTAATCTTTCTCAATCATCTTAAGTAAAATCCAATATTTTCATACTTATTTTTACTATTTCTTGATTTTCCTTTCATCATAGCTATCTCCCATTATCAGCCACATCACACATCCATAGTACAGCTGCTTTGTCTGTATACATTGACTCATACCTTTGATATGCAGCTCAATTTATCTCAACTTTCAGACAAAGTGACACAGCTGATCAATATAAAATTCTTTCCCCAACAACCTAAACTGTTAATACTTAGATTTCACTACTCTTTAACTGTTCGGGTCTTAAAGACACTTCAGTCTTGTTCACTTGTGACCTGAATTATAGTGTGACCCAAATTATATTACTGTTCATATACTTGAGATGGTACTTTTGATACACATTTAAACAAAGACCAACTTACTGATTGACAAAAACTCAATCACTAGCACAACACAGATGTGCTCTTATTTTTTTCCTTTCTCCTTCTTTTCTTCAATAGCTTCTGCTTTTCTCTGAATTACCAAGCTTTATACAACTCCTTTATATTACCCACCTCTCAAACCAAAACAATGAAACTACCTCTTTTCCTCTCATCATCCTTATTGTATATCACACATCCAAACCCTACATTAAACAGTTTGCTCAATACAGCTCTCTAGGACTTTCTGTCCCTACAGGCATTAACCCCTACAGAAATTAATACTGAATATCAACTCCACTGACTTCACCAACAGTCTAGACAATAAAAAGAGGTTTGAAGGAGAATTGGCTGCCCTTTCTAGTTAGTTGAGTCCCTATGGAGTGGCTCAGAAACTCTTTGTTGCTAATAGAAGTAATAAATCACAGAGCTTTTAACTATCCATATTCTAATACTAATACTCTGAGTAAAATTAATTCCTGTAGTAATTGTCTAGGTAGTTGTAGTAGTAGTAGTATTTCGCTACCTGTTATGGTTCTTAGTCATCTCTTTGTGAGAGGTTAAACCTCTTGAGATCAGCCTTCACCACTTTGCCCCATGTCTCCTTAGTCAATCACTTCCACAGGTCCCATGTGCTTGCAGCACTCAGTATTTCTTTCTATAACTGACACCATTCACACCCATAGCATAGTCTTCTACCTTGCACACTATATACAATTCCTCTAAAATTCTTCTAATAAGCAGTTTCTCTCTTAGCTCAAATGAACTGCATTGTATGTACACACTATATCATTACATATTTAGTAGAGAGTGCTCACCTCATTTCTTTCCAACCTTCACAAATTTTCAGCACTCAAGACTGCCATCTTGCTACCATGCTACAACATACTTCATACACAAGCATCATTAAATCTACCCTTCACGTGGAAAAAGAAACCTGTTGCTGCCAGCAGAGATAATGACTCCCTGAATTTCTTGCATCTCACACTTATTCTAACAACTATGCTTTTGGAACACCCCACTCCACTGTTAATTAGGCCATCTTGGTAGCAAAAATTGTAAAGTAATTCTAGGAAGCTTTCATAGCATTTGAAGGAATTTATTTCATATCTACTCTTACTGTTAGCAACAGGTATACCTGCAGCACCTACCTGCCAACTTACCTATGAGCCAACTACATCTCTTGTATGTACATAGTTTACAATAGACATACCTACCATTGGAATTGCTACCAAGTCCTTTCCTACATCTTAAGCAGGGCTGGATTAAGAGCCATACAGGCCCTATACACTTAAAAGATTTTGGTACCCTCATATATGAGTAACTCAAAATATAAACAATAATAAATCATAAAATAAGGGTTTATTTTTTAAAGTAGCTTGCTTACCAACCACATGGTTCTAGGTTCAGTCCCATTACATGGCACCTTGGGCAAGTGTCTTCTACTATAGCCTGGGGCTGACCAAAGCCTTGTAAATGGATTTGGTAGACTGAAACTGAAAGAAGCCTGTTATATATATATATATATATATATGTATGTATGTATGTATATGTCTGTGTTTGTTCCCCCACCATAGCTTGACAACTGATGTTGGTGTGTTTACGTACCCATGACTTATTATTATTTTAGCAAGTTTAAGGTGATTTCTTTTGTGCCGCAAACCATCTACCATTTCTTCCCTTAAGCATGTGCTTATTCTGTTTGATAGTTAATCCAGTGCTGATTTCAAGTATGGCTACTTTCACAATGTCAGAGGCCCAGTATTACTTTCTTGCTAACCTTAGTCATCGCAAGGTTTACTTTGAATAAAGTAAATCAAAGTTTTGCTTTCAAGTCTGGAATTTCTTCTTTAAACCTTTGACTGGTTCAACTATGAGAACTATGTCATTAGCATACTATGGCCTGGGAGACTAGAGAAACAGAAGGAGACTGATACCAGAGCTCTGAGTTACACCAATCTGCAACTCTACATTCCTTGCTGTACTTGTTAACATTCACTTATCTGACAGCAACTCTATCAATGCTTTGCACACCTCTCACAAGTCATTCATTTAGTCCTAGTTTTCTTAATAACTACCAAACTACAGAGTGTGGAACCCTGTCAAAGCCTTCTCCAGGCTGGCAAAAGCTAAGTGGAGTGACTTAATCAGAATAAGTAATTTTTTGTAAGTAGTTTCACTGAGAACAGAGAATTAGCCTTGATGAGTTGCAGTACAGAGTTATTCATACTGTCCTGGCATAAATCTGAACTGCATCTCATCTAGGCTAATTCTCCTCCAAATCATTTGTTCTATAACACTTACAGTAATTTTCATAACCTTTCATTTTTATCAATTATAATCATGTAATTCTAAAACAAATAATATTAATTTCAGATTACAAATTGCCTGATATTTTAAATTATATAACAATAAAGTGATTAAACCAATAGCTTTAGGTCTCAAGTGTAATACAAGTGTATCATAAACTAGAGGAAATTTCAGCACAAGTAGCATAGAACAAGTAATAACAGTAGAAAAAATAAATAAATAAAGGAAGGGTTAAAGGAAAAGCATGTTGCATAACTGATTTGTTTAAGCTAATGTTTTATACACTGTTAAAGCTTGCCCTGAATTTCTTTTGTTCCACTGTTTTGAATATAAAATGAGACAAGTAAACAAATTGTATATGAATATCGAACATTGGGAAGATTGAAAATGGGAATAACACAAAGAAATGATGTAAAATAAAATATATTATAAAAAGAAGAAAGATTAGACGTAACTGGGATTGCAATAGAAATAGAAAATGCAAGATCAGATCTTGACAACAGTTAGAATATTCTTTTAAGTGGTTTACTAATAAGTTAATAACCAGTAGGTTACTAGATTTTCCTGATCCACTGATACAAAGCAAAACTCATGAGTTTATTGTAAAGTAAAGGTTGCTCATGATCTGATTACTCCAGCCTTAAAAGATGAATTAGTCCTCAATGTATCCCTTCTATCACCCTCAACCAGTACAACTAGTTCTTATCTTCTCCAAACTCAGTCAATTTCTCTCTCTCTCAATCTACTATATGAAAACACACTACATGACTATATGAAAACACACTACAGTGTGTCCCAAACCATGAAAAGGTAGCTTCTTTTTATATTTTTTTCTAATTTTTTATCTGTATGTTCTACTTCACACAACTGAATATTCTTCCAACTCATATAAGCATTAAAAACACGAATATAGTTTTAATGTGAGTAAGAGAGACAGTCTTCCATGTAGAAACCACCATAGCCATATGCAGTAATACTCTCAGAACCCAACAAATCCATAGAAATGGATTGTTCTTCAGTAGCCAATACCAGGAACATTTGCGATCTTCATATCTCTGCTTTTGCCAATAAGTGTTTGTGGTCAGTACAACATCAAGATCAAGAACTATGTGTATTCCATCCCAGGTAGTTTCAGTAGCAAATTTAAAGATGGAACCAACTACCCACTAAGAGTAAGGCAAATGAACACTGAGAAGCCATAATCAATGGAAAGACAAAAAAATCAGGCCATGACTAGTGATTTGTAGAAGGGAAAAGGTTACCACCATCCACTGAGGAACAAAATCAAGATGACAGAAAGGAAATAACAAAGGAAGATAAGACATAAATGAATCAAACAAATATGTTGGGCTTTGATAACCTCCACAGTAGACTTAACATAGAGATGAAGGATCTTTTTTAAAACGGGGGCCACATTTTTCATTAACGAAACACTTTGAAACTTGGAACACTGGTAGAATGTGTCATATAAAACATCTTTTTCTCTTAGTCTTCTTAAAAAAAAAGAAATCCATAAATTATTCCATGTTAAAGTTGTCGTATTTCTGTAATTTCAACCAATCACTGACGTCCATTCAGCCGATATACATTAAGCGCCGACTACATAAACAAACGATTCTGAAACAATTAACCCTAACCCTAACTCTAACCCTAACCCTAACCCTACGGTTAGAGTTAGGGTTAGGGTTAGGGTTAAAGCAAATTTAAAATGAAAAAAGCAAATAAAACGAAGAATCGTTTGTTTATGTAGTCGGCACTTAATGTATATCGGCTGAATGGACGTCAGTGATTGGTTGAAATTATCGAAATAAGACAATTTTTTACATGAAATAAATTCGAATACAAAAATATTTTTCTGTTCTATAACACAAAATAGATAAGTATACGAAGTTTGAAAGTCTTTCGGTACCAAAAACACTACGTAAAACATTAATGAAAAATGTGGCCCCCGTTTTAAAAAAGATCCGAGATGAACAAGCATAAAACAATTAAAATATTTGTTAAAACTTGTCCAACACATATAGTCTTTTTTCGTGCCCACAACCTTGTCATTCAAATCAGGAATTGGACAACAGACATATATATAATCTCACGCACTGGTACAGACATATGATACAAAAGGTATATAACAGCTATTTAAAGAAGTGCTGAGGGAACTCATAGAAGAGGAAGACCAAAGAAGACACTAGATAAAGTGTTGAGGATTGATCTCAAGCATCATTTGAATGAGATGAATGAGACCAGAGGTGACAGATTGGGGACACACAGTGCTGGAAAAAATTCGACCATGCAGACAAGCATAGTGAAATGGACATAAAAAGAGGAGTAGTAGTGGACACTAGGATGTATAATGTCTATCTACATCTGAAGCTTTCACCTATTTTGAGCCAGCTAAGTTTCCATCTGCTACCCCTCTTACCTGTTCTCTCATCTCTCTATCACTTACCTATTCTCCTATTCATTGTACCAGGTCACCTGCATAAAGAAAAGTACCTTCCATTTGTCCATACCCATTCTCCCTCTTCCAACCATTAAATGTATCTCTCTACAGTGCTCTCTCTCCCATCATGATGCCTGAGTAACAAAGGATTATTGCATATCACCCCTCCCTCAATCCTCCTGCACCACTAGCCATCACTTCCCCTTCGGCAAGTCACACATTACTGACATCCATCACACTCTCATACCATCATTTTACGACTATCCATCATCCCCCCCTTCTCTCTCTCTCTCTCTCTCTCTCTCTCTCTCTCTCACCAACAAACATGTAGCTGCCTTTAATGTTTTCTCCCATTACTTTCTGTCATTACTTTCTCACATTTAACCCTGACATTACAGTTTCTCTTCCATTAAACTTCCTAGTTCTGTTTCCTCCCAACATACCTCTGCTTCTTCTTCCTTCTCACTCTAGTTGTCTTCTGCTATTGCCTTCTGTAATGCCCAAGCTGTTGGTCATATAACTCAGAATAAATGGATACATTATATATAAAACCATAGGGGGTACCCTTTTGTTATGCAGGAAACATATCTACTTCACCAGTGCTAGTACCATATATAACCACAGAAACAGAGTGACAGATTAACATAACAAATACATGTGTAAATACACACAAACTAAGAAATACCTCCATACACACAAACACAGACATATACATTGCATATTAATGAACCCACACACGTATATTCACAAGTAAAAAATGTTCAAGTCCTAAACCTTAGAAACCCTCATACACATACACACACAAAAAACAAGTAAAATAGAGTTGGAGACAGCCAGAGGTGAGTTACATAAAAAAAAAAACATCAACAGTTAGTATGAAATATAATTTCTTAAAAGAAACCAAATTAATTGAGAGAAAGAACAGGAAACATGAGTAACAGATGATAGAAGACTTCAGGGAAGTTATAAAAGGGAAATACAGAAGTTTTACAGAATCAGAATTTAAAAGGAGAGAAAAAGAATACAGCGGAAATGGAAAATTCGTTGTAAAAAATAACAAAAAGGTTTAATGAGTCAAAATATTAAAAAAAAACAACAAAAAAAAAAAACAGTTGGAAGTTGGCAGTGAGATAACAGATCAAAAAATATCTTTAAAAAAATATTCCAAAGTAATGTTAAGATCCAATGCATTTCAATGGAACAGCTAAAAAAAAATGCGCAGCAAGCTTCAGCTAATCAGTGTTCAATATTTGTTTTGATTGATGCTTAATGTTTGCCTTTAAATATATTCTTAATGTTCTTTTTACTTCGTTTTCGCCTGAAGATCAAAAACATGAGATTCAAACTAACAATTTGTGAAGTTTCCAATAAAATCTGGTGTTTGTGTACATGTGTCTGACACTGCACCAGTATTTAAATAAGAGAGGCATTGAGTAAAAATGTTAACTTAGAGAAACAGTGTTCTAGTTGACCATAACCAAATCTAGTTTGTCTTGCTGTCTATTCCCTTCTCATATGTTAACAAAGCTTCTTAGTCACTTTTACATTTCTTTGTAAATTTGTTGCTATTTAGTTCCAGAGCCTTTATTCTGTTGACCCCCTGTAGACTCCATTCTGAAGCTTTTGACAGATTTTAATAATCATCATATACAAAGAAATTCCTAAAGAGAACTGATCCTAAACTCATAACATAAAATAATATGAATTGAGAACTACGAAATATTTTGTGCCACACTCTAACCACTCTAATAACAGTAATAATTATTAACAATATTAATTACTATTAAATCCATAATATGGCTTCATGCCAATATTATCATCACCATTACCATCATCACAATTGTTTCAACATTTATTGATTTATCTAATCAGTTTAAACAGTTGTGTAAGGCTTGTATGTCAATGCAGACTAAGAAAGGTATATAATACTCTTTTTATAAAGAATAAACAAAAATAAAAGCAAAAAATAAAAGAACAAATAAAAAGAAAGACAAGGAGTAGATCCAGAGTCGAGGGGAAATGTCACTGATGAGGTTGTAAATGGCAACAAAAGGACTTTGACAGACCTAACTCACTGAAGGATTCACGGGACAATTAATCAAAGAATTGATTAGTTAATTGGTTAAATAGTTAACCAATTGATAAATAAATAATAAAGAAGGGGAACAAAATTAACGCATGAGTTTATTAATGGCATAATGACCTCCCAAGATACAACAAATAAAAAAGAGGAAAAAGAAATATAGATAAAGAACAGTTAAAGGTTGCCATTATTAAACCTTTAAAAATGGTTTAATAATGGAAGATCTTGTGTTGATGGATCATTGAAAATCAACTGCACATCTAGCACTGATAGCCTTGTCAAAACTATTTCCAAAATTTTATCTAAGATGTAATTTTTGCATTAGAACAAATAATGGCATATGGTTTCTGAATAGTCTTCACAAAAACATAAAAGTAATTTCATATGACCTCTTCATGATAGGACATAGTTCAAAGGAATGTGGTTTGTTCAGTATCTGATATATTTCATCTCTTATCTTTTAATTATTTCAGGCACTGGACAGTGGAGAATTAAGTTACTTGGATGCAAACAAACCAGCTATGGTTGTCAGCAGCGGTAGAAGAAGAAAAACATAAACACACATACACAGCTTACATCTACCAAATTTACTCAAGGCAATTAGTCAGCCCAGAACTCTAGAAAAAGACACTTACACAAGGTGCCATACAGTAGGACTTACATTGCAACCAATTTACCCTGTTACACTTTAATTTGCATCTTAATAATGGTTAACATAGGATTAGCTGAAAATATTCATAAAGAACATTATAATCAAAGCTTTAGTGTTTGTTTTACCTGAAATATATTATAAGACATTAAAAGAAAATCTCAGATTCAAGAAGGGATTTACTTTTGAAAGTGGAAGGAGACTAAAATATGTTGTCTAATTTGTTTAAGCTATCTACAAACATGTGCAATACTAGGCACTTGTCTCTAGTCATCTAGCCATAACAGTCATGCCTCAATCTATCAAATTCTGAAGTATTTAATCCTACTGTAATGCATTCAAAAATGTGTTCTACTTCTTAATGTTATTCTGATTATGGTGAAGGTGAATCACACCTCAAGCTTAGCAAAGCAGATAAGCCATCACTAATGAAACGAGAGTGTTTTTGTGATGCATATCTTCAACAAGTTATGACAAGTACCAATTTTCATTTCAATGGCAGCAAATCATTTCAAATGCAATGGTTAATTACTATTCAAAATGAATTAATTACTTAGGTCAAATCAATATTAATATCTGAATTTAAAATGTTATTAATTGAATAAATATTTCTATTTTGTCCCTCATATTTCATTTCCACATCAACATCATTTTACATCTGCTTTTTGATGCTGGCATGGGTTGGACAGGTTTTCTGAGGCAATATTTTACAGTTAGATGTCCTTCCTGTTATCAACTCCTTTAACCAATTACAGTATTTAAAAGTCTAATACTTCATAGAAACATGATTAATAATGCTTAACTAGCTATATGTTGCCTATAGCTGAAATGCTATTAAAGTTACTAGGACAATGAAAAGTTTTAAATTAGAAACCACAGTCTCATGTAAATGATAATAGATATTGGAAATATCAAATTTGAGCCAGATAAGTGATAGAGCTACAAACATACTGACAAGATTCTTGATTGCAAATGACTATGTTTACTGAACAGTAGAACACCTGCCATTCTCAAATTAGGAACTATAAATTATTTCAGTTATTAAATACATATAGGATAGGTTATTCTACTAATGTTCAACACAGTGTGGTGTCTTACCTCTGATCAATGTTTGCATTGAAATAATCTCATAATTCCTAATAAAGTTTAATATAATTTCCATCAAAATCTCATTGGTTAATTTATTATAGTAGAGTGTAATATTTAGTTTAAAGTCTAAAACTAGTTGATATTAATAAATTGAAAATGAAAGTGAAATAGTGAAAATAACTTACCTATCACTGTCATTTTAACATTTATAACTAACACGTTCACAACATGGCTGTATTTTAAAGATCATTTATTACTAGAATTGTAGGTATTGATTTAGCTGTTCGTATCATCTTTTGTACTTATAACTATGCTTCATTTAACTACAATTTCATTTTATTGAAATCACAAAACTTTATTGTAAATCGGAATATTAATTTGAAATACATAAAAGGTTAAATTAATTGATATATTAGCTGCAGAACATTTAAACTGCTAGCAATAGTCTATATAAAAGCTGTTGAATTGCAAAACTGAATAATCCACACCACTAAGTAGTTATATCATAGAGCAATGGAAAATACTTAGCAGCTTATATCACCAGCTACAAGTTCTGTAACACAGTGAACTTAGAGAAAGAAAATGTCAATACAGAGAATCAATTATCAACACTGACTAACACTATCAATGCTGAGACTATGTAAACCAAGTAATGCTACAGCCACATCTAAACAGAAATTTGTGTCATTGTAATATAGCTGTTTACATAGGAGATCTTAACATACTTTCACTCAGCAGTGTCAAAATACAGGCATTGTGTATATATATGTGTGTGTGTGTGTGTGTGTGTGTGTGCATGCGCAATATTATCCATTCATTATTCATGAAAAACAGAGACTAAAACTATCGCATGCCCCCAAAAATGTTAGGATTTATACTCTCAGGTGATCTCATGGTGACTGCTTACAATTATGATTACATCATAACATACAGGTTTGTTTCTCTAGTCAGAAAATATTTCAGTACAGAACTGATTGCTTTTGTGTTGTGTCAGTCTAAGCTTTTTCTATCCTTAACTATAACAATAATCTTTCTCTTCTCTGAACTTACTAGCAATATGCTACTATCAACAAAAGTATTTCATTCGCTTCATTACCAACTTTATACAAAAATAACCACAATAAAGAATGACTTTCTATTTATTATATCTAGTTGTGGACTGTAGATGCTATGCACTATAAATTAACTGATGAGAATCCAATGGAAATTACATAAGACATTAATTGGACTTCATGAGACTCTAACCCTTATCAGACTATAATAAATACACTCCCTATCCCTCCTCTGAAGTTGTATTCATATATTCGACAACTGGCTTTTAAAAGTTTTAACTCAAAATTACTCACATTAAACTTATCCAACATTCTTATCTCCCAGTATAGGAAAGTTTTACAAGGTAACAGACACTTCCCACATAAAAGCACTACAACAACACTATCTCTCCAACTTATTCCAAACATGTACAAAACACATAAATATCAGATTAGTTGCAAACTGACTTCTGCTCACAGGACTAACCAAAATAAGCCTTAAGGATTCAACTTCATTGTATAATGATTGGATTTACTATGTCTTTCTCTGCTTCAAACATCACAGCTGCCTCTAGATATAATAAAACAGGTTTAATAGTGAAGTGGATAGAAGTCTCAACAGATATAATATATTTCATATGACCAAAAACACATGAAAAAAAATGTTTCAAGTATTTATAGAACCAGACTAAAGTATGGTGTATTGAGTGTGCTGAAATAAAAGTTCTGCTCCAAATACTCAGTTTCTTCCAAACCAAATACGTCTGTTTAATGACAATCAATTGTTAATCTGAATAAAACACACTTTATTGAATATATACCTAAAGTGTAAACTAGCTCAGCATCATCAAAAAGGTGGCGCAGGAGTGGCTGTGTGGTAAGTAGCTTGCTTACCAGCCACATGGTTCTGGGTTCAGTCCCACTGCGTGGCATCTTGGGCAAGTGTCTTCTACTATAGCCTCGGGCCGACCAAAGCCTTGTGAGTGGATTTGGTAGACGGAAACTGAAAGAAGCCTGTTGTATATATGTATATATATGTATATATATATGTGTGTGTGTGTGTTTGTCCCCCTAGCATTGCTTGACAACCGATGCTGGTGTGTTTATGTCCCTGTCATTAGCGGTTCAGCAAAAGAGACCGATAGAATAAGTACTAGGCTTACAAAGAATAAGTCCCGGGGTCGATTTGCTCGACTAAAGGTGGTGCTCCAGCATGGCCACAGTCAAATGACTGAAACATGTAAAAGAGTAAAAAAGTAGAACCTTTGAAGATTTATCCAAGAATAAGGCAGATGACAATTAGAGAACATTCTAACAAAATATAGGAATAAAAACATAAAAGATGAGGTTAATAATCAGCTTAGAAATAGAAATCTCATGTAAACTTCCAATCCAAAGCATTCCCTTATTACACAAGCTGACAGAGCCTCTACGTGGTCAACCAACAAGAAACATAACTTGCACCTCCCTGTCCCAAGTTAGTAAAAGGGAAAAGCACATTGGATTATATAGCGCTGGAAACTGCCTAAAAGACAGGAAGATCACAGCTAGAATGCCTTTGATCACAGGTTTGCTTGATCGGGGTTTACCTGGGACTAAAAAACAACTACATCAATTTTCTGATTACATATTTTTATAATATCCTTCCAACATTCCTCATTCATATTAAGAGATATTTTTAACTGTCAAAACTGCTCTAATTATAATGAGCAGAATAAAAATGTTAAGTTTACCTCCAAGGACAGGATAACATTGTAACAATATCATATGGGCTTATAGATCAGGAAGCCAACAATTATTTCTAGTAAGCTATATTCAGAAATAGCATTTAAATAGATCCTGTTATAACATTTGAATGAAATGTTTTGTTCAGTATGCCAGTGCACATCTCATAAAGGTTTATTGTCATTTTACTTGAAATAGCACATCTCCCACAGCACCCATTAACTAGTTTCATACTGCATACGTTATTATTTTCTACATAACCCATCCACTAATTAACTGCTTCTAATTTAGGCATAAGGCCAGCAATTTTGAGGGAACAGAGTAGTCGATTACACTGGCCCCAGTACCTGACTGGTACTTTATTTTATTGAGTTTTGGAAGAATAAAATGCAAAGTTGACCTTGGCTGGATTTGAACTCAGAACCTAAAAAGCCAGAACAAATACCACCAGGCAATTTTCCTGATGCTATAATGATTCTGCCAATTCATTATGCAAGCACTTACTAGTGATGTAAGAACACATCAGTGCTCACCTTTAACCTTTACAATTTCATCAACAACTTCAGTACTTAAATCTCTGTAATCCTCTAGAATTCTACAATGAGAACTAGACCATCAACATATCTTGGCAGAGTTTCTACAGCTGATATAAATAAATAAATATATAGGCGCAACATGTCTGTGTGGTAAGAAGCTTGCCTCTCAACCATATGGTCCTGGGTTCAGTCCCACTGCATGGCACCTTGGGCAAGTGTCTTCTACTATAGCCTCAGGCCGACCAAAGCCCTGTGAGTGGATTTGGTAGATGAAAACTGAAAGAAGCCTGTCATATATATGTATGTATCTGTGTATTTGTGTGTGTGTCTGTGTTTGTTCCACCTGCTACCATCGCTTGACAACCGATATTGGTGAGTTTATGTCCCTGTAACATTAGCAGTTCGGCAAAAGAGACTGATAGAATAATTACTAGGCTTACAAAGAATAAGTCCAGGGGTCGATTTGTTCGACTAAAGACGATGCTCCAGCATGGCCACAGTTAAATGACTGAAACAAGTAAAAGAATAAAAAGATATATATACTCACACACACACACACACACGTATAAAGATATATACATATATACACACAAACCTATGCACACATACACGTATATAAAAATCAAACAGGTAACAAGTAAAATTTGAGGCAAAGAGGAAACAAACAAAACAAAATAAGATAAATAGATGAATGAATGAATAAATAATATTCTTTTCTACTCTAGGTACAAGGCCCAAAATTTGGGGCGAGGGGGTCAGTCGATTAGATTGACTCCAGTACACAACTGGTTTCTATTCCTAACGCCAACCTATACACACACACACACGAGGGGACTATTTGATTACAACAACCCCAGTGTTTCACTGGTACTTAATTTATCAACCCCGAAAGGATGAAAGGCAGAGTCGACCTCAGCAGAATTTGAACTCAGAATGTAAACACAGACAAAATTCCATTAAGTATTTTGCCCAGTGTGCTAATAATTCTGCCAGCTCACTGTCTTAATAATGATAATAATAATAATGATAGAGATGGACTAATTCTTGCTACTCAAGACCAATGCTTGACCACAAACAACTATGAAAACAAAATAATGAAAACATGCCCTAACACCAAATGCAGAATGTGTAACCAGCACAGTGAAACAGTTGACCACATTATCTCTGGCTGTAGTTATATCAACTGGACAATATGCCAACACTACAACATAAAAACTGACAAAAAATAGGATAAAAATATGCCAAACAAGGTACATGACAATGACCAGGCCACAATCATCTGGATATGCCTGTTCAAATTGACAGAGAATCATCCAGATATAAAAATCAAGGATTGGGGATACATATTGCAGTCCCTTCTGACCAAAAAGAAGTGGAGAAACTGTCAAATACAAAGACCTCAAAATTGAAGTATTCAAGATGTGGGGCATGAAAGTGAAGACAATATCAGTAATAATTGCAGCAATGGGTATGATAAAAAGAAAGTATGAACAAAAACATAGAAGTTAAACCTGGACCTTCAATACTAGACACTATCCCAAAAATAGACCTGTTAGGAACAGTCCACATCGTATGCAAGACTATCAATTCAATAGTATAACCCAAATAAAAAAAAATCCACAAACACAAGACACACTCTATACAGTAAATATTCAATAACATAAACAATTCCCACAACATGTACTCTATAGGCTGGATACCTAACAGAAGAACACAACTGGCATTACACACAATACACAATACAAACCCTAATACAACAAAAGACTGCAACCAAACCTCATAACAAAACAAACAGATGCAATACAATACAGCGAAAAGTCTGCACTCTCCAAACAACAAAAGAACACACAATACTGCATACACTTTCTGAAACAATCAAATGTTGGGCTCCACATGCAAGGACATGTGCTGTTTATCTTGATATAAGATCACCATGTTGCGCACATATGGTTATGATGCATGTACCTGGTGTACCCTTATCGGACAGATAGTCATGATGGGTATATTTGGCTTTATATATTTTACCCTAGCGTCACTTTGATGGCATGTACTGCTCTCTCACTCAATAATAATAATAATAATAATAATAATAAAATTCGACGACTAGCACCCATGCCAACGTCGTCTCCTTCATTGGACACGAAACTCAGTTTGCGAAGACCTGTTGGGGCAAGCGAAAGCGAAATCATAATGGCACCTGTGCCCAGCATCGCCTTCCTGGCACGTGTAAAGACATTCAAGCGAGATCATTGCCAGCGCTGCTGGACTGGCTTCTGTGCAGGTGGCACGTAAAATACACTAGTTTGAGCGTGGCCAGTGCCAGTACCGCCTGACTGGCCCTCGTGCTGGTGGCATGTAAAAGCACCCACTACACTCTCGGAGGGGTTGGCGTTAGGAAGGGCATCCAGCTGTAGAAACTCTGCCAAATCAGATTGGAGCCTGGTGTAACCATCTGGCTCACCAGTCCTCAGTCAAATCGTCCAACCCATGCTAGCATGGAAAGCGGACGTTAAATGATGATGATGATGATGATGAATAATAATCCTTTCTACTATAGACACAAGGCCTGGATTTTTGTGGGGTGGGGGACAATCGATCACATCGACACCAGTACTTGACTAGTACTTAATTTATCAACCCCAAAAGGATGAAAGGCAAAGTAAAGTAGCATCTCCAAGTCTCTTTCCTTGCTGCCTCATTAAATGCAAGTGAGCCATCATCTATGCAAACCTTTCCTCATCATATAAGACTTATATCTGAGGTCTTCGTGGACAACATTTCTGACTGTTCCTTCTGACAAATGGAGATCTTTTGCAATTGACCTCATGGACTTTCTGGGATTGTAATCGATGATCTTTTGAACTTGCTGGATAAATTCATGCGTTCTGATGATTTCAGAATGTTTAGAATGCTTTTTATACTTTGATACTGGAGATACGTTTCCATCTTCAGTCTCTAGCTTCTTACAAACTTTACAGATGAAAGATCTGGAAACTTTTAAAAATTGAGATATTTCTAAACCGCTATGCTCAGCCTTTATAACCACAATAACAGCATGCCTCTTCATTTCTTGAGTAATCTGAGGGTCTGCTATTATTATTTTCTGAAAAAAGATTATACAGAGTTAGCAAAAAGGTATGTCCTCAAATCCCTTATGCACCCTGTACGTGAAAGTAACGGCAATGTGGTTGTGGAGATATTGAAACAGTAATAAAAGATATATTATGTGAAGTAGTGACACTAATGATGGTAATATACATATAAATACTGTCAACATTTGGTATCTGGGCATAATGCCTTAGGATTGAACAAATTGGTCCCAATGCAAGTCTTCAGGTTGTAGTAGTGCCAATGGTAATGCGGAAGTTAGTAGTTATACTACGAATAGTAATAAAAGTAACTAAGATAATAATCATGGTGACAGAACACTAACGATGATGACAATAATGGTGGTGAAACCAGTAATAGGGTTAATGGGTTCACGTGTGAGGGAAGGAAGGGGCTTCTATGACTAGGAATCCAGGCTATGAGCTGTCACTATCCTGTTATAGGAGGAATGTACTTGAATGTTTGCATGCAGGCAAAGGGGATAGTGTTTCCGCTCTTGTGTTCAGGATGTTGGTTGAAGTTAGGATAGTCAATTTTTTGGTTGCACATAGCTTGCATCTTGTACCACAGCGATTGTCGGTTTTTGCTTGTGCTACAATACTTCACTTGATAGTACAATTGTTGATATCACTGTCTTTCCGGTACCAGATATATTTTGACATGCTTCTGTTTCTTGGTGTATAAAAGAGTTGTATGAAAAAAGATCTTATATACCCTTTTCTGTGAGCCTGGTATGCATTTTGGTAGTGTCACCACAATTGTACACTTCAATGTGTTTGTTACCAGCATCGC
>NC_142932.1:112569770-112604770 GCF_046866305.1 Octopus bimaculoides | reverse complement strand
TATATATATATATATATATAACTTTGAAACAAGTTGTTTTTCTCTTTATACAAATATATATACACACATATATATATATACATATATTCACATATATGCATATACACACAAACATATATATATATATATATATATATATATATATATATATATACACACACATATATATACACGTGTATGTATATATTATACATACGCACATATATATACATACATATACATACATGTATATGTACATACATATACGTATGTATGTGCATGCATGTCTATGTATGTTTATCTATTTTATTTATTTATACGTGTATGCATATATTATACACAAACACACACATATATATACATATGTATGTATATATATGTACACAAACACACACACATATATATACATACATATACGTATGTATGTATGTATGTATGTATGTAAGTGCATGCATGTCTATGTATATGTTTATATATTTTATTTATTTACTTATAGACATTCACTTTTTATCCTCTTTACTACTATGTTGTCCTTTTTCCTCTCCCTATTTTCTCTCCACCACCTTTCTGTCTTCTCTAAATACTTTTATTTACATCACAGTTTGTCTGACTTTCAGATATTAGATCTTTGTAACAATATGCAATAAACTGCTACCCTGTTGATCCATTGTGGTTAGACATCCAAACACATCAGGATTATCCACTGCGGAGTTCAAATGATGAAATGTATATAGGAGCTAAATATTTATATTAGTGTTTGTCTTAAATTTCATCATCATCATTTAATATTCGCTTTCCATGCTGGCATGTGTTGGTGACAGCAGTCAGGCAGCTGGAGAGCTGTCCAGACTTCAATTGTCTGTTTGACATGGTTTCTAAGGCTGGATGCCCTTCCTAATGCCAACCACTTTACAGAGTATGTTGGGTGCTTTTTACATGCCACAGGCACAACTGCACTTACACGGCACTAGCACAAGTGCATTTTTCGTGGCACCAGCTCCCGCAAGACAAACACCTCTCACCTGGGAGAGGCAGTGGGGGGGGGGGGGGCATGGCAATAAACAAGAACCTTTTCACAAATCTATGTGTCATCTTTGCGCAAGTGTCATTCCATTATATATACATAAATAAATATATATAAATACATATATATATATATATATATATATATATATATATATATATTATCAAATAGACTGCAAAGAGGTTAGTGAAGGTCTACATTGGTAAGATTTATATTATGTAGTAAAATCGATGAAAAGAATACAGTGATCTTGCCATGAGGAATGGAAAATCCAATGTTTCAGACAAAGTGTCCTTCCTCAGAGTAAAGTTGAGAGGACAGAAATAAATGAGAGACAGCAAAGTTGTGCTTCTTCTAAGTTATAAGAACACCATCTCACAGAGTAAACAAGATTATAATAGATCAGAATAAGTGACAAAAGAATATCCAAAGTCTTCATGTACAGCCAGCTTGAGAGTGGGCACAGATGTAAATCAACAATGGCTCAGATATAAGTACAAGCTGAAGAGTAACCTCTCAGCAGTCAACACAGGTCACAACACCAATGAGCAAACAACCTTGGAACAAACAAAATGGAGATTATCATGTCTAAATGGAATAAGAGACAGTGCTTCAACCAGCATTAACAAGCTAAGGGGTGTGAAGCAAAGGAGAAAAGTGGCTGCAATTATATCACTTTCACTGACCTATAGGCCTCATACTTGTAACATCTGCAAGCTTCTTCTCAAATTATTGGCAGGACTCAAATAACACATTTGACAAAGAAAGTGTAGGTTGTTGGATCCTCATACATCGGAAGTGATAACAGAGTCCATCATATATATATATATATATATATATATATATATACATATACATATATGAGGACTGGTGAAACCGGATGGCAACACCAGGCTCCAAACACCAGGTGCCAAATTAGATTGGAGCTTGGTGTTGCCATTCGGTTTCACCAGTCCTCAGTCAAATCGTCCAACCCATGCTAGCATGGAAAGCGGACGTTAAACGATGATGATGATGATGATGATGATGATATATAAAAACACAGGATGTGTGTCCGTTTGTATGTTTGCCATGTTGTTAAAACTTGAGATCTACCCAACCGATTTTAATGAAATGTTACACATGCATTACATAGGGTCCATGGAGAGTTATGGGCCAAACAAATTTTCAACTTCTTGCCTAATGTGAGCCCAGGGACAGATAAACCCCCATTTTTATATATAATAAATAAATATATATATAAATATATATATATATATATATATATATATATATATATATATATATATATATATATATATATATATATATATATATATATATATATATATATATATATATATATATATATATATATATATATCGCAGGAGTGGCTATGTGGTAAGTAGCTTGCTTACCAACCACATGGTTCCGGGTTCAGTCCCACTGTGCGGCACCTTGGGCCAGTGTCTTCTACTATTGCCTCGGGCCGACCAAAGCCTTGTGAGTGGATTTGGTAGACGGAAACTGAAAGAAGCCCGTCATGTGTGTATATATATATATATATATATATATATATATATATATATATATATATGCATGTGTGTGTATATGTTTGTGTGTGTCCGTCCCCCAACATCGCTTGACAACCGATGCTGGTGTGTTTACTTCCCCGTAACTTATAGAGACCAATAGAATAAGTCCTAGGGTCGATTTGCTTGACTAAAGGCAGTCCTCCAAAATGACTGAAACAAGTTTTAAGAGTAAAGAGTATATATTTATATATATATATATATTTATATATACAGAATGAAATTTAAAAAATCCAAGGCTGTGAAAGATTTTCAAAACCTTTATAAAGAGAAGGTCTTACAGCTGTTTCTGGGATATTTTATATATCCCTTCATCAGAGACAGTGCGAGAAAATGGTTAAGCAATAGTTTTTACAGAGAAGAAAAAAAAACTCTGTTTTCCATATCTTCTCTGTAATAACTATTGCTTAACCATTTTCTCGCACCGTCTCTGATGAAGATATATATAAAATATCCCGGAAACAGCTGTAAGACCTTCTCTTTAAAAATTTACTGAAATCTTTCACAGCCTTCTGTTAATTTTTTTATATATATGCATGCTAATATATGACCTACGTTGGACTCCTCATTCGCATAATCACCGAACATGGAGCTTAACTATAGTCTGTCCATAGCACTTACTCAGCATTACCTGACACCTTTGGGTCTTCTTGACACCATTACCTCTCATAACCTATATATATATATATATATATATATATATATATATATATATATATATATATATAATATATATATATATATATATGAGGGAACCCGTGGAAGAGGTAGGCCCAGGAAGACCTGGGCTGAGGTGGTGAGGCAAGACCTTCGTACATTGGGCCTCACCGAGGTGATGACTACTGACCGAGACCTTTGGAAATGTGCTGTGCGTGAGAAGACCCGGCAAGCCAAGTGAGATCGTTGCCAGTGCCCCTGGACTGGCTCTTGTGCAGGTGGCACATGAGATGCACCATTTTGAGTGTGGCCGTTGCCAGTACCGCCTGATTGGCTCCCGTAGGATTTTCGAGTGAGATCGTTGCCAGTGCCCCTGGACTGGCTTGTGCGGGTGGCACATAAAAGACACCATTTCGAGCGTGGCCGTTTTCGTGCGGGTGACACGTAAAAGCACCCACTACACTCTCTGAGTGGTTGGCGTTAGGAAGGGCATCCAGCTGTAGAAACTCTGCCAAATTAGATTGGAGCCTGGTGTTGCCATCCGGTTTCACCAGTCCTCAGTCAAATCGTCCAACCCATGCTAGCATGGAAAGCGGACGTTAAACGATGATGATGATGATATATATATATATATATATATATAAATATATAATATAAATATATCTACACATATTACTCTTTTACTTGTTTCAGTCATTTGACTGTGGCCATGCTGGAGCACCGCCTTTAGTCGAGCAAATCGAACCCAGGACTTATTCTTTGTAAGCCTAGTATTTATTCTATTGGTCTCTTTTCCCGAACCACTAAGTTACAGGGACGTAAACACAACAGCATCGGTTGTCAAGTGATGTTGGGGGGACAAACCCAGACACACAAACATATACACACACACACATACATACATATATATACATATATACGATGGGCTTCTTTCAGTTTCCGTCTACTAAATCCATTCACAAAGCTTTGGTTGGCCCAAGGCTATAATTGAAAGACACTTGCCCAAGGTGCCACGCAGTGGGACTGAACCCAGGATTATGCCTATGCCTATATATATATGCCTATGCCTATCATCATCATCATCATCATCGTTTAACGTCCGCTTTCCATGCTAGCATGGGTTGGACGATTTTTTTTTTTGTTTGCCTATATATATATATATACACTCCTATGCCTATATATATATACACATATAAAATATATATACATATAATATAAATATATATATATACATATAAATATATATATATATATAATATAAATATATATACATATAATATAATATAATATAAATATATAATATAATATAAATATATATACATATAATATAATATAAATATATATACATATAATATAATATAAATATATATACATATAATATAATATAAATATATATACATATAATATAATATAAATATATATACATATAATATAAATATATATACATATAATATAAATATATATATATATAATATAAATATATATATATATAATATAAATATATATATATATAATATATATATATATATATATATAATATAAATATATATATATATAATATATATATATATATATATATATATAATATAAATATATATATATATATATTTTATTTAGCCAGAGGGGAAGCAGATAAGGAAAGATTTGCCAATGTTCTGCGCCGTGAGGACCAAAGACTCGAGGTATTTCGGGTTACAAGACAGTGTAGGAGAGAGAATAGTGATGTTGTAGGAGAGAAATGTGTTCGCATGGATGATGGTACGCTTGCATTAAATGAGGATGCAAAGAAAGAGGTCTGGAGATGCCACTACGATAGATTGCTTAATAAAGAGAATGAATGGGAGAAAGAGAGCCTGCCTTATGTCGACCCAATAGAGGGACCAGCTATCCGAGTTGATAGTACCAGGGTAGATAAAGCAATTAAGAGTATGAAGACCGGGAAAGCCCCCGGCCCATCAGGAATCACTGCAGAGATGCTCAAAATATCTGGCAGTGTTGGCTATAGCCTAGTCACCCGTATTACGAACCAGGTGATACACGAAGGAGTCATACCCTATGACTGGTGTAGCAGCATCATAGTCAACTGCTACAAAGGTAGAGGGGACGCTTTAGATACAAATAATTACAGAGGCATCAAGCTGTTAGATCAGGTTATGAAAGTTACAGAGAGGGTCATAGCCCAACTAATTAGGGAGCGAATCAATTTAGATGAGATGCAGTTTGGGTTCGTGCCAGGTAAAAGCACTACTGATGCCTTATTTCTAGTGAGACAGTTGCAAGAGAAATACCTAGCCAAGGATAAACCTCTGTACCTGGCTTTCGTTGACATGGAGAAAGCCTTTGACAGGGTCCCCCGATCCCTTATCTGGTGGTCAATGAGGAAACTTGGGATAGAAGAATGGCTAGTGAGAGCTGTGCGAGCCATGTACAGAGATGCGGCCAGTAAGGTGAGGGTTGGAAATGAGTACAGCAATGAATTCCGGGTAGAGGTAGGGGTCCACCAAGGTTCCGTCCTCATCCCCCTATTATTTACCATAGTCCTCCAGGCAATCACAGAGGAGTTCAAGACAGGTTGCCCCTGGGAGCTCCTCTATGCTGATGACCTTGCCCTAATTGCGGAGTCACTATCAGAACTAGAGGAGAAGTTTCAGGTGTGGAAGCAAGGTCTAGAATTGAAGGGCCTTAGAGTCAACCTAGCTAAAACCAAAATCCTAATAAGTAGGAAGGTAGATAAAACACAAACCCCTTCAGGTAGATGGCCCTGCTCAGTATGTAGAAAAGGAGTAGGTAGTAACTCTATAAGATGTACCCGGTGCAAGCTATGGACACATAAGAGGTGCAGCAACATCAAAGGCAGGTTAACTAGCAAGTTAGTTTTTGTTTGTGGCAGATGTTCAGGTGCAATAAAGACTGCAAACAAACAGGAAACAACTTCTATCTCATTCCAGGGTGAAAAACTAGAGGTAGTCGATAGCGTCCGCTATCTGGGCGACCAAGTTAGTAGTGGGGGTGGGTGCGCTGAAAGTGTAGCTGCTAGAATAAGAATAGCCTGGGCAAAGTTTAGAGAGCTCTTACCCCTGCTGGCGACAAAGGGACTCTCACTCAGAGTAAAAGGCAGACTGTATGACGCATGCGTACGAACAACCATGCTACATGGCAGTGAAACATGGGCTGTAACTGCTGAGGACATACGTAAGCTCGCAAGGAATGAAGCCAGTATGCTCCGTTGGATGTGTAATGTCAATGTGAATACCCGTCAGAGTGTAAGTATCTTGAGAGAAAAGCTGAACATTAGAAGCATCAGTTGTGGCGTGCAAGAGAGACGATTGCGCTGGTATGGACATGTGGTGAGAATGGAGGAGGATAGCTGCGTGAAAAAGTGCCACACCCTAACAGTTGAGGGAACCCGTGGAAGAGGTAGGCCCAGGAAGACCTGGGCTGAGGTGGTGAGGCAAGACCTTCGTACATTGGGCCTCACCGAGGCGATGACTACGGACCGAGACCTTTGGAAATGGGCTGTGCGTGAGAAGACCCGGCAAGCCAAGTAAGATCGTTGCCAGTGCCCCTGGACTGGTTCTTGTGCGGGTGGCACATGAGATGCACCATTTTGAGCGTGGCCGTTGCCAGTACCGCCTGACTGGCTCCTGTAGGATTTTCGAGCGAGATCGTTGCCAGTGCCCCTGGACTGGCTTGTGCGGGTGGCACATAAAAGACACCATTTCGAGCGTGGCCGTTTTCGTGCGGGTGACACGTAAAAGCACCCACTACACTCTCTGAGTGGTTGGCGTTAGGAAGGGCATCCAGCTGTAGAAACTCTGCCAAATCAGACTGGAGCCTGGTGTTGCCATCCGGTTTCACCAGTCCTCAGTCAAATCGTCCAACCCATGCTAGCATGGAAAGCGGACGTTAAACGATGATGATGATGATGATGATGATGATATATATATATAATATATATATATACATATATATATATAATATATATATATACATATTATATAAATATATATATATATACATATAAATATATATATATATATATATATATATATATATATATATATATAATATATATATATACATATTATATAAATATATATATATATACATATAAATATATATATATATGCATATAATATAAATATATGCATATAATATAAATATATGCATATAATATGAATATATATATAATATATGCACACACACACACATATATATACATTTATATATACACACACACACATACATAAATATACATTTATATATACACACACATATCAACCCAGCACTCTACTTCCCTCCTTCTTCACTAGGCCTATGCAAGAGACTGTATTGATCAACCCTGGTCAATCTACCTGTGTCCACCTTCTATCCTCCACCCACACCCAAATTACTTCAGTCCTGATCTTAGCAGACATATCTCTCACCTCACCACCTGTGAAGCTTGCTTGCTCACTGTTATCCTCCACAGCCCTCACCTCTTTTCTTCTCACTGTCCCCTCCCAACATCTCCCCTGCCTCAATACACTCTCATCTCTCCCTCTCTCGCTTACCCTCTATGGTCCCAACATCTCTCTTACCTTCAATGACTCTCTCTAGATCCTCACCATCCTAATTTTTCTTTTGCCCTTTCATTGACCCCACCAAACCTATCAACATAATCCATTGCACCAATCCTTACCACTTTGTCCCTTCCTTTCTCAGTAACCACTTACCTCCCTCACCTATGTACCTGCCATACGCCCTTCCCCTGTACCTGCCATACTCTCTTCCCCTGTACCTGCCATACTCTCTTCCCCAGTAATGGCTACTGTTACTCTCACCACAACCATACTCTCTCAACAATAAATCTGTTCCTCTCATCATCTTCCGTGAAATCCTTACGGAACCCTTCTCTGCTATTCTCTTGCAATTATGAGGGTCCCATTACATTACGCCCGTTAATTTTGCAGCTTGCAAGGTGACCTCACAAGTAATGGTGCAATAAGAAAAACACCCAGTACTCTCTGTAAAGTGGTTGGTGTTAGGAAAGGTATCCAGTTGTAGAAACAACGCCAAAACAAACGCTGGAGTACAACGTGTTCTGAATTGTCAGTTCCTGTAAAACCATCCAAACCATGCTAGTATGGAGAGCAAAGATTAAATAATAGTCATTTATGTGTGTGTGTGTGTGTGTGTGTGTGTGTGTGTGTATATATATATATATATACACACACACAAATATGTATACGTCTGTACCCACACATATACATACTCACCTACATACGTGAATTTACATCGATATCTACATATATACATGCATATGTATATTCACACACACATACACATATATATATATATATATATATATACATACATACATCAACAAAAATACTTACATATATTAATGATTTCAAACTTTTGGCACATGAATAGGTATATGTACACATGCATAATAATAGAATAATATAAAACACACACACACAAATATATATAATTTCTGATTATTTAACGCTGCATTTCTCAGGAAAGAATTATAAAAATAAAAGTAGTTCAAATCGAATCAAGGTTACAATGACATAAGTAAAACGATAGAAAATTTTGAGTCATTGATACCGCCCTTGAAATTCAAACAGGTTTAGTTATTTTAATTGAAATATTTATTCAGGTTTTTTTGTGGGGTGGGGTATGTTATTAAAGCTACTAAAATGGCCGAAATGTTTGAGTTTTCTGTTAAAATAAACAACCAATGCGCATTTATATAGTTAACCACGCAGCTAGTATGGACCAAACATGTAGTTGACTTTGTATTGACATGGTAAACGAATATTTGAAGCAACGTTGAGGGATCAAATACAAATTTATTCCGACATTCTTTGGACCTGTTTTAATCATTTCCGGCATAAAATAACCCATCTAAGACATAAAAGAGAATATTTACATAGCGCAAATATTATTTTTTTTGCCTCTTTGTTATTTCTAACCTAAATATTTAGGAAATTAAATATTAAATACTGCCAGTATAACATCTGTAATTCGGAAGGAGGGAATTTTCAGCTAACACGGTCGTCATGGAGGTTGATATAAGACATCAGTTTAGAATAAATATTACTAACAGCTGCACACTTTGTGTTTCTAATTCTTGTTCTTTTAGCTTTAAAAATCAAAGCTTAGCAAAGGTTACCGAGTTTTAACATTTCCCGAAACCTCAGAAGTAAACAGACAGGTTCCTTCCTTCGATCTTATCTCTCTGCAACTGTCATATTTTTGTTTTAAATGTTTATATTTACTTCGATCAACGAAGCTAAGGTTTATTATATTGAATTAAATTAGTAGTCGTCGATAATTTTACGTTCATAACAAAAACAACTGCAGTTTATTATACAAAATCCTGATCACTAAAGGATTATTTATATTTCTTTAAAGCGATTAGAAGAAAATACGGAAAAATAAATGTAAATATGTCTCTGAGAAGATTAATTAAAATCCCTGGAAATTCCCCCATCTTAGACGTCGAAAATATACTAAATTGTCATTAGTTAGTTAAAATAACAACATACTAAGATATTCCTTGTGAAAAATGCAACTGAATGATTTGGGAAACATTTTTCTTGCAATTATTTCCTCATCGCATTGCAAATAAAATGTTTCTAATTTACAAAGATATTTGTATTTTCTTTTCTTTTTGTTTTTGCTCTTCAAGTAAAGGTGTTTTTTTCTTCTTTTGTTTCCAGATCTAATAAAAATGAGCTAAGGGATAAAAAAGACAATACAACACATTTGTGTTTTTTTTTTAATTACCTTGTTGCTTTCCTTCCTTTTGTTAGCCACGGGCTTCTCTTTTGGGTCTTTCTTCATGCTTGAATCATTTCCCCCTTTGTTATTGTGTGGTGCTACTGAGGTTTGCTGGTCTGGCATTTGACAGACATGAACGTTGTTAGCCAGACAAGAGAGAGAGAGAAACAGAGAGATGTGTAGATAGAGACAGAGTGAGTCAGAGTGAGAGAGAGCGAAAGATAGGGAAAGGGAAAGAGAAAGAGAGAGAGTTGCGTGGGATCGTACCTACGAGCAGAGCAAGTTATTGCGAGATTGTCAACAAAACAGATGGTTTAAGTAGTAAATCATGCCAAATATTAGTCAGAAATATACATACATGCATATATATGTATGAATGTATATATTTCAAAACGAAATGCAATCAGCTGTTTACAGTTTGAAGTGTCTACTTATTAACTGCAAGGAAGGGTTCATATTAAAGGCATTTCATAAGACTCCTGAATATTAGCATATGTATGAATAAATACACATGCAAAAGCGACTCTTTATTGCCACAACAATGAATTGAAATTAACACCACTCTCAATTATAGATTTGATAGTTATTATTATATATGTGTGTGTGTTTGTATGTATGTAACAAAGAAAACTAATCGATATATATATATTAAAAAAAAAGACTTTCCTTTCGCCTAAACGGAAAAAAGACACCAAACTATATTAATAGATATTTCTAATATTCTACCCGGCCTTGTTCACATAATGGTGTTTCCATTTTCTGGTTTTCACCCAGGAAACATTTTTTTTATGACTGTCGTAGTGAAAGTTGAAATAATGTAAATAAAGCCAGAAAAGAGTGAAATATGCTTCCCCTGTTCAGAAGTAGGTAAGTTCAGTGTATACAGGAGAGATCGATTTTATTCTTATGTTCAGAAATAAGCAGTTCAGCGTATACAGGGGAGATCGATCTTATGTCAAACCGAAGTTAAATTTGACGAGGGATGATTGAACCACCATTTTAATGTTTTTAAACGGGATATATGGTTTATTCCACATAATAAATATGCATTTATAAAATTTATAGTATGCTTAAAACTTTCATTTGAGACAAAAAAACGAAATGTTTCTTTCTTCTTTTGGTAATTCTGTCGTCAATATATAATCTTTAATATGTGTGATTAAAAGCGTCTCTATATTGCATTTTGCCAATAAAAAAAATCTAAGCTTCTTTGTCGTCCATTCAGTCATAGATATCGTCCAAAGATTTTTGTATTTCTATTTGTCTTCCTCTATACTGAACAGTTTCTCTGAAGAAGAATGAGCCAAACGCAACTTAGTAGCGATATATATAACCCTGCAGTTCTTTCTTTCTCTTTCACTCTTTCTGTAATACAATTGATTTATGTAAACAGAAATCTGTCGCAAAACTAACTTGATTCTATAGATATGGTTTATATTTTAAGCAAAAGAAGTACTGCAATGATGTATAAATACATAATGCTGTTTCTTCATAAATAGAAAAAGGTTGAGTCTTTCTCCCCTTAAAATAAACAAATGGAATTTTTTTCCACAAAAATTTTGAAATTAAAGAATCGTCGTCCAAGGTGTATTTTGTTTACAAAAGTATGAATCAAGATTGATATGCTTCCATGAACTCAAATTATTTGACATGGTGTAGGTTCCAGTTTTTCCTTCACAAACGGATTAACATCTATTTGGCCATGTCATAAATGAGCAAGTCTGTGAAACAATCCTGAACCACACTGAACCCACAAAGACTTTCTCACAACGGATATGAAAATAAGCTGAGATTGTATGGCCATGTGTCATATAAGAAGATCCAATGGTTTTGCAGAGGCCTGTTCTTAAAAAAACTGTAGTGGCGGGAGAGAAGATGGACGATGAACAGGGAAATAATTAACGATGGCTCGAGGACTGTTGCAGATGGGAAAAACGGTATGTCATTACGGTCTCTCTAAGACCCCCATCATGAGTTGAAGACTCATGGAAGGAAAGTTGAATTAACATTAGGTTGTTGTCTAATATACCTTTTGGATTATAATATACGGCATGCATTTATTAGAGCAGACCAGTTTGCCAAATATGTTTGATATAATAATTATGAAACATTATATACATTGCACAGGTGCGCTACAACTGAGGTAAAATGGGACAGAAAGTAGTAATAAGTCAAGTAGAGAAAGCAATGAAAGGCAAAAGTGCATAGAAGATGGGATAAAACGTAAGAAAGCAGAAATATGAACAGTGAAAAGGCCATAAACTGGAAATTGTACTTCAAAAATAAAATGTTGGTGAATTTCGTGAACCATGGAATTTTTCAAAGATACAATATCCTGACAGTTAACAACCGATGTGGGTAGTTTATTCTATGCTTCGACAATACTGAGAATGAAAAAGTGTTTCCAAAAGTCATGGGTGTTGCGCTGAGTTTTGATTTTATACGTCTGTCCACGAGTAATAGAAGTATTGAATTCAAAAAAGGTTAGATAAATAGTCAGTGGGCATTTGACGAAGGTCTTATTGAGTGATGCTAAGACACCTTCGGCCCTTCTTACGATTTTGGAAATGTAGTTTGTTCAATGCAGAACATTATTGACAATACTGTCAAGGTCATATTCGACACAGGCTTCATAAGGTTGGTGTTGTGGAGGGCGTGGTAAATTGTAGGGTTTCCCACCAGAATGTATAATGGTGCACAGGTCTATAGCCAGCTTGAATTGTCAGTCAGCAATTCATTGCTGCATTGTGCTCAACTTAGATTGTGGCAAAGATCTATAGCGAGCATATAGGATCCATTCTTTTTTTTTCTCCCTCGAAGTACTGCTTAAAGTCGTCTGGGCTTTCTAACACAGTAACATGCTTCAAGTTGGCGTCTATTTCGTTAACCTATGCAACAAACAACAGGAAACCAAGAATAGATCAGTGCGAAAATCCTGATGTCACCGCGCCGAGTGCAGAATGTTCTCGACTGAGAATGACGGACTTCAACCAACTACAAAGATTAGCCCTCACACATATTGCAGAGGGTTTCAGTGGTGAGTAAGTCAAGATAAATAGCTTCCACCCAAGAGTCGCTATCCGTGATTCAAGTGATGTCTTCAAGAAATTTGACGTATTGGCCACAGTAGCTTGAGTTAGGGATAAATCCAAATTGTTAGGATTGAATAAGGTTATTAAAGTTGCAGAATCTCTCTCTCTCTCCCTCTAACACAGGACTCTATCAATGGGACAATACAGCTAGTTAGATTGACCACATACACTTTTACTTGTTTCAGTCATTTGACTGCGGCCATGCTGGAGCATCGCTTTAAAGGGTTTTAGTTGAAAAAATGCTCTTGATCTTTTTTATGCTGAACCGCTAAGTTTCGGGGACGCAAACACACCAACATTGGTTATCAAGTGATGATGGGGGAACAAACACAGACAGACACACACACATATATATATTTGGAATTTGATATCAGGAATGGTAAAGATAATCTGTTGGTATTTTCAACAGTAAAAGTGCCAGCAGTAAGTTCTACACACTATTTGAGGTCACCAGTAATCTGATCTGGATGGAGATTGCAGAAAAGGCCGAGTGGAAAGTTAGACCTCTGTTTCGAACGCATGTATTTCCAGAACACTTTTACGCATTATCCGGGTTGGTTGCTATGCGTTGTTCTAACTAAGTACTGCTTTTTAGTCAATTACTTCATGATGGTTTGACGCTCCTTTGCCCTTTCTACTATCCTCTGCTCAATGTAGTTTGTATTAACGCTCAACATCTCGTTCTCATTTGACAAAGCAAACTGATTCAGTCTCCCAAATTGCGCTTTTGGTATCTAATGCGTTTACGTAGTACTGATGTTTTGCTACGACCCAGATTGAATTGAGCAAATGCTAAAGGATAGTAATGACCAGTGGCGGCTCGTGTATAGGCACTGCGGAACTGCAACACCCCCTATTTCCACTCAATATTATCAGTAACATTCAATATAATGAGTCCTTTTTCTTTAATTCTTTAAGCTTAATGTCAGTAGTCGTCCCCTATTTTATGAAAAAAAAAAAAAAAAACACAAAAGTCCTTGTATAGAACTGTAAAGCACACAGTTTTACAATTCCAGCGACGCAGTGTTTAGCTGTTGTGCGCACGCTCACATGTCCGAGATAGGAAGCTTCACGCTAGGGAGAGAAGGCACTGGCGTTCACACAGTGCTGGTGAAAGGTAGTGTTTCTTTTTGACTCCGTGTGTTGTGCTTAAAAACGTGCTTATATTCTTGAATGTGATAAAGTGTAGAATTAGATTGTAGTAACGCCGTGCGCATGCGTAGTCTCACGCATGCGTGGAATTCAACATCCAAGCGTTCCCGCTTTATTCACTCTCTTTCGCGGCCGGCCGGCCATGAGCAAGGACGTGTCTAGCTGTCTTTCCGTCAATCCAACCCTGGGGACAGCTCACATCAACATTCCAACGTCTCAACAACCATGCTCACTCACAGAAGGCGTCTCAGCAACCAGACAATCACACAGAAGGCGTCTCAACAAACAAGATTAAAGCTGTATATTTTCCACCATGAATAAATATTGTTGTGTTGATAGTTTGGAGTTCTGCGTTCCGTTTATATTCTAATTTAATATAGGAAAGTAGGTGCACACCTAATGGTGTATAACCACTATTTCTATATAACTGGTGACCCCGAGTACGAACGACCGCAGCCACGAAATTTGAACTACCAAGCAACGATGACCACCAACGCCGTCGACAACAACAACCACTACCAACTACGAGCATCGCCCCCCGACGTCGCCAAAAGTTTCAATAGGACATCATTACCACCACACATACAGAACACAGCTACAGCTATAAACCAGTTCCTGCGCCGACGTCTTCACCATCAATGTACTGTCTACCATAATGTCGTGCGCCAACAACCCCACCACCAGGGACACACCAGATCAACACACTCGGTTTTATCTTCACTGTATGAGTGGAATATCCACTCACGCACAACAGTCAGAGCTAGCCGACTAGGATATTTAGTACCAGGTAACAGGTCGGCATTCGCATCGACGCTCTGCCAACTGACCACAACTTCCTGAGTACAGACATTCAACTTGTGTAACTCTTATACGAACTGGATTTTTTCTCTACAGACACTTTTACTATGTTCTGTGTTTTTTTTCTCTCTCACACACACACTTGTGCACTCATATATTTTCTTTCCTTCCAGAAACATTGCATGCATGTATCTCACAAGTGTACATTCGTTTCTTTGATTTTTCTTTGTGTGTGTTTGTGCCACATCTTGTGGGTGGTTTTCAGTGGCCATCCTGCCTCAGGCGTTCCTCCAAAAATTATATTATCGTGCGTTCCACACTGGCAAGGGGAGCCCTGTAGTAACGCCGTGCGCATGCGTAGTCTCACGCATGCGTGGAATTCAACATCCAAGCGTTCCCGCTTTATTCACTCTCTTTCGCGGCCGGCCGGCCATGAGCAAGGACGTGTCTAGCTGTCTCTCCGTCAATCCAACCCTGGGGACAGCTCACATCAACATTCCAACGTCTCAACAACCATGCTCACTCACAGAAGGCGTCTCAGCAACCAGACAATCACACAGAAGGCGTCTCAACAACCCAGAGTAAAGCCCTCTATTTACCTCCTTAAATAAATATTGTTGTGTTGATAGTTTGGAGTTCTGCGTTCCGTTTATATTCTAATTTAAAATAGGAAAGTAGGTGCACACCTAATGGTGTATAACCACTATTTCTATAAGATTATTATCCAGCTTCAGTGTTGCTGCCAGGATTTGAAAAATAGGGCAGATTCTTCCCCCCCTCCCTATTTTGTGATTAAGCGGGTATTTTTCGAAAAACAAGGGGGAATTCGAGGCAGTGTTCAGTGAACAAATTAAACACACTACCTGGCAGTGGCTAAAACGTGAACCGATCAAGTTCACGTATAAATATTCTTTTTATATGTTTGTTTCCTTTTACACAATATTAAAACAACAGCTGAAAATTTTCTGAAGCACCTCCCTAACTAATTCTATCTACGAGCCACCACTGGTAATGACATTGAAATCAAGCCAGTTTGTCTGCCGTAACTCAGTACTGTAACTGTTCCAGTCAAAGCAAGCAGCTTGGTGGCTGTGAAAGCTTTTCTCTCAGCTAAGAAAGAGACAAATTGGCAATGATCACAGCGTAATCAGAGTTGCTTAACGGTAACTCAGTTGTAAAACCGATAGCAGTTTGAGATGTAGTGGTAAATAGCAGATTCAAAGTGCTGTTGTCTCTTGTAGGGGTGGGTTACTACTTAGGACCAGTTTGAATCCAGTACTAAATCAAAGAAATCATACGCACTTTGTAGCCAGTGAAAGGTTTCCCCATCATTAGATTTAGATAATTGAAGTCACCAGTGATGAAAACATAGGTGACTATTTTCCTAGATGCAGCTCTCAGGCTATTTTACTAGGTAAAGCTGTGTCTCAATGAGAGCTTAGGGTACAGTAAATAGCGCCAAGTACAAGCATACATGTGCTTATTCGAATGTCGCAAAGAAATACCTCTTGTGGCGACTGCTTCTAATCTCCACACAGAACTGTTGAAATGCTTGAGCGGACAGAGACCATCACACCACCCGCTTTAGCCTTTGAGAAACAAGTTGTAGCCAGGCATGCGAGATCCCGTAACTTTTAACGTAAGAATAAAAGAAGTGGACCTTGTGTAAACTGCAGGTATTTAAAAACAGTAATTCGTAGTTTATCACGATTCATAAAAGATGGCATCGTTTTTGTTCTTTTTTTCACTTCCAGCTTTCCCGGGCTTTTTCATTGCTTCCCTTTGTTGGTTCGATATCCTCAGACCAGCTCTTTTCCGGGTGTCTCCAGATTTGACAAAGTTCCATATCTGTCCACCACCATGTAAGTTAAAAGTCACGATTCAAAGAAACTATAATATGTGGTATTGCGCTATATTGGGAAATAACCCAGGACTAATTCGAAACGATTCGATTTTCAAACCTAGCCTTATCGGTATATGCATACCTCGGTAGAACTCGAGAAGGATCTAGCTAGCTAACATGGGCTTAGATCCCGGTCGACCGCAGCGAAGGAACGAAGTCGTATGTGTTCGCGCGCGCTACATAAATTTAAAAAAAAGAAAGACTTAATTATTTTTCAAAGCTCATAGAGTGACAAAAGGAAAAAAGTAATCGATTACATTTAAGTTGAAATAAATATGATCAAGGGGAGAAAACTAGGTGTGATAACATATTGTAATGATTTTTGGAAGTTCAGTATTCTGTGGATCAGAAGTTTGATAAATTCAAGTAACAATTGGCTTGAAAAAAAATGTTTCAGATACTTACCCTTCCACTAAGAACTTTTTTATGGTCTTGTGGCTTTCGTTGTAAATTAAAAGAAACTTAAAACAGGACTTGCTCAATTTCAGCGAAAATAGAGACCTGAAGCATTATTATTAAAGTAGTTCTTAAACAGTGATGAGGGAGTATTTCAGAATGCCATGAACTTTTTAAAATATTATTGAAAGCCTTTTAGAAGATCCATGCTAATGCTTAAGCGTCGTGAAAAACCTGTTATTCATAATTTTCTTATACACAAACATGATTAATAAAACAAGCAACGGCTTTGGGGAGGGTTTATCTCTCTTTTCTTTTTCAAACTTCCCATGCAAAGCACACTTGTGATTTTTCATCTCTGGTGTGCCATGGGGTTAAAAAGATTGAGAATCCAAAGAATGAGGAACACTGGCAAGATTTGATCTTAAAATATAGAGGGTTATATCAAAATAGTTCAAGGCATTTAGTTTAGCATTCTATGGCTTCTGTCAACTCCAGTAACACTATCTTCAAGATACATTCATGTCGGGCTAGCCAAGTGGTTAAGAAGCTTGCTTCTCGACTATGTGATCTAAGCTTCCTTCCCACTTCAGTCAGAAAAGTTAGAGAAAGGAGATAGCATGCTGGTGGGCCAGAAGCTACAGCGTGCTTGTGTTTGATTTTATACTGATCAATCAGGTTGCCTTTTTCTGAATGCAGGCAACAATGCTTATGTGCCCTAAAAGTGGCCCTGTATCAGTTACGACAATGAGGGTTCTACTTGATCCAATCAGTAGTACAGCCTGTCTAAATCCAACTGATGATGTTACAACTTTTCTTGGTGTCCCCATCTCTCTCTCTCTCTCTCTGTATAGATTCAATGTAACAAAGAACATTCTCTTCCCAATTCAACACCAGATTTTTTTCAACTAACTCGCATATATATAAAAGGCATAAAGTTTCTCTAAAAATATCAACCCTGATGAATCTCTGAAATGAGATGAAAGTGCTAAATAAAATGATTACCCAAAACTCTGACTACCTCCTTTATGCATGTGTGTGTGTGTGTGATGATTTTGATTTGTGTGCCAAGCACAGCATTGTGGTCTTGAGCAAGACACTCCTTGACATCATGCTATAGTTATTGAAAAACAAAGATATCTATCCATGAAAAATCTGCCTCAATGAATTCTATCCAATCCATGCTAGAATGGAAAAGTGAGTGCTGAAACAATGATGATACATATATAACAGGATTCCACACAGTTTCTGTCAACCAAATTCACTTACAAATCATTGGCTGACCTGGTGTTATAAATGAAGACACTTGCCCAAGATGCTCCACCTTGGGAATGAACCTGAAACCTCACAGCTGTGAAGTGGACTTCTTAACCACACAGTCAAATACAGAGGAAAAATAAAAGCAGCCTATGTTATAGGTTTCTTTTCTTTTTCCTCCATATTTAACAACTGAAGGTGTGTTGTGTCTCTCTTTAGGACTTTGTTGCAGTTAAAAAAATTGTCAATAAATTTTCACATTTACCATTAAATTCAAATTTTCAATAAAATCTATTTTTCACTGTTAAATAATTTAGAGACAAGAATTTAATGATAAAGTAAAATTAGCTATATTAGCTACAGTTGTCACTCTGAACCGAAAATGACTTAGCATTCATGCTTTGTAAATTGTTTTAGGTGCTTATGTAGTTGTGAGCAGACATTGATATCCTCTTGGCTCTATCCCCTATGATCCAGGGGAACATCTAGAATATAACAGCTGGAGTTTCAAGCGTACTATACAAGCACTTGGGTGGTACTAATTTCAGCTGAGTAAACTGGAGCAATGTGAAATGATGTGTCTTAATCGAGGACACAATGTACAACCCGTTCCATGAATTGAGTCCATGAAATAATAATAATAAGACCAATACCCTAGCCACTAGTCTATGCATCTTCATATATGATAATTTAATAATAGGCGCAGGAGTGGCTGTGTGGTAAGTAGCTTGCTTACCAACCACATGGTTCCAGGTTCATTTCCACTGCTTGACAACCGATGCTGGTGTGTTTACGTCCCCCGTAACTTAGCGGTTCGGCAAAAGACACCAATAGAATAAGTACTAGGCTTACAAAGAATAAGTCCTGGGGTCGATTTGCTCGACTAAAGGCGGTGCTCCAGCATGGCCACAGTCAAATGACTGAAACAAGTAAAAGAATTCTTAATTTTGACCAAACGTCAGGAATTTCAAGGGAAAGAGTTTAGTTGATTACACTGACTGGAAATTTATTTTATCAAATCCAAAAGGATGAATGGCAATGCTGACCTTGGTAGGATCTGACCTCAGAACCAGAAAAAATGCTGCTAAGCATTTTCTCTTGTGCACTAACAATTCTACCAGCTCATTGCTGAAATTTAAAGGCAAAATATTCCCATTCAATATACATAAAGACACGAACAACATTTTACTAATATTGTTTTATTTTTGATAAATAGTATATCAGAGATGATTGAACTGTATTTTTCAGCAACACCCTTCTCTGCAGTGCCCCCTCAACCCCCACCCCCAATAATCAAATAAAGATTGTTAAAGAAAGTGTGCATATACTCAGTAATTATCTTTCAACATTACATTCATAAGTTAATACAATTACATCAAAATATTTTGATCATTTAATAATCAACAGAGATTGAAAACTTCAAAAATTACAAAAAGCTATTTCGGCTGTGATAAAAACAAGTGAAATGAAAAAAAAAATAAAAAAATAAAAACTTGAACTACGTTTGGTCAAAATCTTGATGGAATACTCTAAAAGTTATGGATAAAAAAAAAAAATTGCTGTTTCCAATCCCTACAAAAAGCATATTTCTTAGGATTAAAATTAGTAATCAATACTAGCTTCATTAACTCAATAGTAAACAATTTATTAAACCAGTGAAAAGACACTAGTGACTTTATTCATTTCATCAATATCACAATAACAAGGTGCTGTTTCAAATTTTCTAAAACATGATTTTTTTTTATATATAAAAATTAATTGAACTAAGAAAATATTCATCTGATCCAATAAAGCACCTAGTTCTAAGATGTCTTTGCAAAAATTAAATATTTAAAAAATAAAACATTAAAAGAGAGAAAAAGAAAAATTAAGTGCTTAAGATTTAGAAAATATAAAATATCTGAACAGAGTTACAGATTTTCACAGAAACCTGATGCAAAAAAACCAATTTCAATTTCATAAGTTCCAAAATTCCATAGCACACATTGCACAGGAATTTTCAAACTAAAGACAAACAAATGTTAAAATGGTGAATCTATTCAAAGACCAACTGAAATGTTTGTATAGATGCACCACATTAATTGTACTTCTGAGAATGAGAGTATTACAAAAAGAAATTCAGATTTCTTTTGATATGGTTTGTACTGTTCAGAGTTAATTCACTCTTTAAAAAAAAATGGAAATTCAAGACAAAGACAGAAGATTAATACCTGCCCAAAGGTTACAATTTAAATTAACAATGAGAATTAACATATTGAAATGTTAATAGACAGTGTGTGTGACAGACAGTGATTTGAAAGATGGTTGGTATGTGTGGAAAATAAAAAAATATTTTTAAAAAATACTCTCATTAAGTAAAGTAAAATAAAAGATAAGAAAGAAAGAAGATAAAAAAGAACCCCACTAAGCAGACATGTCTGCAACTTTTGTATGTTAATATGACTGAAGATCAACTGCAAAGGAAAACAAAATAAAAAGCCAGTTTTATTGCTTGGATTGGATTATCAACTGTGAAAAAAATCTACACAATGGCAACTACAAATAAAGGGTCTACTGGTTGAAAGGTCTATCAAATATGAACTTAAATTGTTACACATAATTACACAAGATTAATTATCTAACTTATACAGAAATATTGCTTTTGTCGTATGTAATATCAGAGTATAAAACACTATACCTTTTCTCAAATATTTCTAAGTAATTTTTTTTGCTTCTCTTTTTTAGACCCCTAATGTTGAATAATTTAAAAATTCATAAAAATGTCAATCCAGCATCTTCATATACTCTGAAGATTTTCTCTATTGAAGTTATGTAAGCTGCTGTCCGTAAGTCTAAGCCAAGATTGTACTTCATGGCAGTTCGCATGATATTCTGGAATGCAAACAAATATATGCAAAAATAAGCAAAAAAGAATACATGATAAAAAATAAAAATAGAAAAAAAAATGACGTTTGAATACAAATAAGTAAATGAAATTCTGTGTAAAATTGCATCAGTTGTTTGTTTAAGGCTCTAACACCTATTTTGTGTTCAAAGGTAAAACACCCCCTATCTTGTGTCCTTTCATCTAGACAGTGTCAACTTAACTAGGAAACAAGATACTAACCACAGTAAATGAAAGTTCAATATTGGCATAGTGTACCAATATTGGCATAGTGTACAACAGAGTGTACTGGACAATATTATAAAATAACCTTAGGTATTTGAGACTTGCACTATTTGACAGATCATAAGTAGAAACTTTTTCACTGAAGACATTTAAAAATCACACAAACTTGTTTTCTAACCACTTTTGTTTCATTTTGAGTTTTTACTATTAGATGTAAAAGAATAGTACAAGAAAAATTTGCATTCTCAAAATTGTATAACATCTTGAGAAATCATACTCTGAGATTCATGACCAAGAACCGTATATTGAACTGCTACATCTACCCTATGTACACATACATTAGTATGCAAGTGAGGTATGGTCTATAACATCAGAATCGAGGAGGTAAAGCTGTAAAATGTGGTTCTTAAGGAGAATATTAAGGATAGCATGGACAAAATGTCTAATGGAAAAGTGATGACCTGGGCTGCAATATAGAGGAAACTGCTTCATGAGATAAGGGCCAAGCAACTGAGATTTCTTGGTCATGTAATGAGGAAAGAGGGCCTGGAGAATTTAGCAATGGCCAGAAAGATTGAAGGGAAAAAAAGCAGAGGAAGGAGAAGGATGATATAGATACGAAGCTTGATGAACAGGTAGGAAGAAAGAGGCGTTAAATATCAGAAAGTGGAACTGTTACAGAAAACAAAGAACAGAGAGTTGTGACAGGACATGATCACCTTGTCCTATATTCTGGACGTGGCATCTAAGGAAAGAAGACTATTACAAAATGAAAAGAAGAAAATACTTGTTTTAAATAACCTTGAAGACTGTTTTTGAGAAAATGCTATGATTAATTGACAATATTCAATATTGACAAATACACTGAACCATTAAATTAATGCCCTAACAGCCTACCCTAATCAATCATAGAAATATGTTCAGGGAACACACAAGCAGTTAACTTATGTCAACATAGAAAAATGATCAAAATTGGAAATAAATTTACAACTGTTATTTGATAACTTAATACTTTATAATTTACAGTGTATTAAAATAATTGAAGGATTACTCACTCTAGCTGACCTTTCCATGGTATATTCAAGGCCTGAATGAACAATGTCTTTTTCAGATGCACCCTGCAATAGAAGGTAAGCAATTGTTTGTTAATCTTTCAATCGTTTCAGATTTATGCTTGGTGATAATAAAATAGAAATGCTTTAAATGTTTTCAAAAAGTGCTTCATTTACACTTACATACATACACACACACACATATATAAACACACAAGCATAACATACATACACATAACAAAACAGGAAAATGGAAATTTTTTGGTATTATTTATTTTCTATTACGCTGTCAGTACCGTGTGACTGGCCCTCGTGCCGGTGGCACGTAAAAGCACCCACTACACTCTCCGAGTGGTTGGCATTAAGAAGGGCATCCAGCTGTAGAAACTCTGCCAGATCAGATTGGAGCCTGGTGCAGCCATCTGGTTCGCCAGTCCTCAGTCAAATCGTCCAACCCATGCTAGCATGGAAAGCAGACATTAAACGATGATGATGATGTGTTTCATTTGCTAATAAGAACTACAAAGATTTACATATTATATAAGGAGAATAAAGAATACCAAAAGATTTCCATTTTCCTGTTTTGGTGCACAATAACTCTGCAAATATTTCCATAATCCTCAATTTTAATATGCACTTTGATTAACATACAACAGTCACTATGGATACGTATTGATTGTAATAATGGAATAAGCAGATGTGCTTCAAGAGGAAGCAGCTGGGATTTACCCTAACTACCTATATATATATATGTGCTGCATCAAACTACATGTGTTTTTCCACATGTCCACACAGTATCACAACAATCGGGATTGCTTCTCGGAGCGGGGGCGCTGCCTCCAGGCTAGTTCAGCAGCCTGGACTTGTTCATGCATGAAATGCACTAGTCAGACAATTCAATTTCAAAAAAAAGATCCTTCCAGACTAACATCACCTGGGCTGAATCGATCGCCCTTTGCGACCTCTGTTGCCACAACGACATCGTTGTCAAGCTGGCAGACAAAGGCGGCATAGTGGTGGTGTGGGGTGCAGACCTATCACCTCCTCTCCTCCAACCAACAGTGTGTGTCCTCCACCATCCATGATTTCATCACCTCTTCTGCCCTTGCCCCTACTGCCACCAACCTCATCATCCGAACACCTTATACGTCCACCATCTATTTCCTTCCCAAAATACATAAACCCGACAACCCTGGCTGCCCCATTGTTTCTGCCTGCAACTGCCACACAGAACTCATCTCTAAAAACTTCAACCTCATCCCGTCTCCTTTAATTGCTGCCCTCCCATCCCATATACATGACACCAATCAAACCCCTCGCATTTTTAATTTCTTCTCCTTCCCTCCCAGCCCCTCACACCTGTTCACCTTGGACATCAAATCCCTATACCACCCCATTACACCCTGTAAAGTGGTTGGCATTGCGAAGGGCTTCCAACCATAGAAACCATGCCACAGCAGGCAACAGCCTAGCACAACTCTCCAGCATGTCAGCACAGAAAACAGCTGTTAAATGATGATATACATGTGTGTGTGTAACTTCCACCACGACTTAACAACCAGTGATGGTTTGTTTATGTCCTCCATAACTTAGCAGTTCAGCAAATGAAATGAAGAGAATAAGTACCAGACTTTAAAAAAAATAAGTACTGGAGTTCATTTGTTCAACTAAACCCTTCAAGGTGGTACCCCACAATGGCTGCTGTCCAATGACTGAAACAGGTAAAAAATAAAAAAACAATTTAAAAAATACATACATGAATCCTAGCTTCAAAAGCACTAGATGGCATAATAGGAATTTTGCCTCCATTTTTACCAAATTTCGATTCCAATGAATTCTGGACACTCTCTATAAAAGATTAGAAAAAAAAAGTATAAAGTCACAAAGAAATTTTAACAATAGAGTGTAAAAATGTAACACAATTTTTTTCTTTTTCTAAACAAGTCATATAAAATGTAATTAACTAGAATAAACAAAGAAATAAATTATATTATCATCTATCATTATTATTTAAGGTGGCAAGCTGGTAGAATGTCAGGGATTTCAAGCTGGTTGGATGGTTAGGGATTTCACTTCTCAACCATGTGGTTTTGAGTTTCGTCCTACTGCACAGCATCTTGGTCAGGTGTCTTTTAATGTAGCCTTGGACCAGCCAAAAGCTAGAAACTGAAAGAAGCCCATCATGTGTGTTTCTTTACATTTGCATGTCTCCGAAAATTATTCAGTTACAAGGTGACACTTCAGTGATTTCCCTTTTCAACATCTGAAATATGATATCCCACATTTGAAAGACAGGTAAGAATTAGTGACAAAGAGGGCATCTAGCTATAAAACAAAGCCTCAGCAACATAGTTATCTAATCTGGGCTAGCATGGAAAAATGGATGCAAATACATACAAAAAAAAAATACATATTTGGCTGTGCAGTTAAGAACCACATGGTTATGGATTCAGTCTCATTGTAAGTCACCTTGAGCAAGTGTCTTCTAATAAAGCCTTCAGTGGATATTTGCCTTTTGTAAGTGAATTTGGTAGAGAGAAACTATATGGAAGCTCATCATGTGTGTGTGTGTGTGTGTGTGAATGTCTTTATGCCTGTTCTTATTTCTTATTTCTTTATTGCCCACAAGGGGCTAAACAAGGACAGACAAACGGATTAAGTCGATTACATCGACCCCAGTGCGTAAATGGTACTTAATTTATCGACCCCGAAAGGATGAAAGGCAAAGTCGATCTCGGCGGAATTTGAACTCAGAACGTAACGGCAGACGAAATACCACTAAGCATTTCGCCCGGCGTGCTAACGTTTCTGCCAGCTCGCCGCCTTTATGCCTGTTCTTGTCACAACCCATCCAATCACTACTACCACCACTTGGCAACCGTTGCTGGGTTGTTTATGTCCCTGCTACTTAGACATTCAGCAGAAAAGGTGAATAGAATAAGTATCAAACTTAAAATAAGTACTGAAGTTCATTTGTTTGACTAAAACTCCTCAAGGCAGATGCCTCAGTATGGCTGTAGTCCAATGACTGAAACAAGTAAATGATAAATGACACGTGTGTGTGTGTGTGTGTGTGTGTGTAACTAAAACAGTTACAAAAGGTTTAACAAAATCATTCTTCATTATTTACATTCGACGGATATTTGACCTCATCTTGGTTGTTGTTAACAACGTTTCGGCTGATACACTCTCCAGCCTTCATCAGGTGTCTTGGGGGAAATTTTGAACCTTGGTTCTCATTCCTAAGGTATTTTTCGATGTTATTATTATTATTATTATTATTCAGGTCACTGCCTGGAATCGAACTCGGAATCTTGGGGTTAGTAGCTCGCGCTCTTAACCACTACACCATGGGTATATCACATAGTGGTTAAGAGCACGAGCTACTAACCCCAAGATACCGAGTTCGATTCCAAGCAGTGACCTGAATAATAATAACATCAGAAATACCTTAGGATGAGCATCCAAGTTCGAAATTTCCCCAAGACACCTGATGAAGGCTGGAGGGTATATCAGCCAAAACATTGTGTTAACAACAAACAAGATTAGTACAAATATCCGTCAGATGTAAATAATGTACATAATTCCCCATCTCTTAAATATAGAACTGTAAAAATCATTCTTACCAAGAAGATGATAATTTGAATCTTTTTCATACTTAAATGTCAATCTACCATAGCTTACATGGTTAAGGTTTTTCAACCACTCAAAATAAGAAACAGTTACACCACCAGCATTAACATACATATCCTGTAAAATAAAGAAAAAAAGTATTTTTATTATTGTTCTGTTTGGATTTTTTTTTCTGTAAGTAAAAATTAGACAATGAAAGACATCTTGGTACAATTGTAGACCAAAAGTCATTATTTAAAATATCAAAGAGCCTAATTAGAACTTTTCTGGACTCGTATCTATTGATTAACAATTAGGATTTAAGATAATTCATTAAAAAAATCTTGCAAAATCTTAATCTAGATTGGATCACACCACAGTTTTTGTATAAAGAGCTTTAATAATGACTAATGAATAAATATGATTGATCCTTTAATTCAATTTGTGAAGCTGATTGTCTTTGATTAGGGTCTTGTATAAAAGAATACAATACAACACCAGTAGCAGAGTGCTATCCTTGTTGCATCTTACTAACTCATTTTATAATTTATTCACTACCATGCAAGGTTACAAATAATACAGTTTTTAAAATATAGAAGATTCAAAATTAGATACCGGAATAACAAGTTTCTTAGCTTCTAAAAAGTGTTCATAAGCACCAAGTGTAGTGGGTCCATTAGCAGCTTCAGCAATGATCTAGAAAGAAAAATTAAAAATAGAAAAAAATTTTGTGGCTTCTTCAAAGCACTTCTTCACATGGAAACATAAAAGAAGATAGAATGAACTACACACCTTTATATATATATATATATATATATATATATGTGTTGGCTTATGGCAGATGAATGAGAGACGTGTGCTCAATACATGTACACTCTCAGAGTGGTTGGCGTTAGGAAGGACATCCAGCTGTAAAAACTCTGCCAAATCAGATTGGAGCCTGGTGTAGCCATCCGGTTTCACCAGTCCTCAGTCAAATCGTCCAACCCATGCTAGCATGGAAAGCGGACGTTAAACAACGACGATGATGATGATGATGATGATATGAGTATTTTTTTAAATATTACTAAACGTTCGTCTCATGACTTAAGCCTCACAGCACTGTGATCTTCTCACCTGAAGATTGCAGTGGCACAAAACTCAAGTTGTGAGACAAATTTTCAGTTTCAATAAAAGAAAAGCTATAAATATGTTTCTGTGTGCATGTGTCGTTAATGCACCTGACATTTCACATTCCCAAGCATTACACTGGATATGAATATATACATATAATAAAGAAAGTTGATAATCTGAAGCAGTTAAGTGATAAACTTTAAGGCTGATAAATGTAAGACAGTTTTTTAAATAATCTTTGAAGACAAGTATTAAGTATCAAAACCCTAAATTATTCACTCTCAGCAGTGACTAAGTCACTTTGTATAGGGACACTTTTTTAGGATTTAGTTGACAATAATTAAGACCACAAGAATATATTTAAAATATAAGTAAAATACAACATTTAAATGATGTGTTTAATTCAAATTACGATAAACGTAAACAAACAAAGTTTGCTTTTAGAAGCGTTGAGATGTCTTAGAAAGTTAAAGAAGTGATTTTAAATTCTCAAACGCAGGATAATGCTAATAATATAGCCTGAACAGGATAAGCTACCCCTATTTTGCAGAAAAAAGTGTAGGCGGCCAGCCATGAGACGCAAACTCACACCTCCGTGATTACGCATCGTGGTGCTCTCGACCAATTAAGCTAAACTGCCCCATCACAAGTTTTTCTGCAAATTTAAGATGTATAGAAATCTTGCTTTATGAGACGCTATCATATGTTAAATTCAAATTACAATAAGCGTAAACAAACAAACGAAGTTTGCTCTTAGAAGCATTGAGATATCTTAGAAAGTTAAAGAAGTAATTTTAAATTCTCAATCGCAGGATAATGCTAATAATATAGCCTGAACAGGACAAACTACCCCTATTTTGCAGAAAAAAGTGTAGGCGGCCATAAGTTAATTATACAATCAGTGAGATTATTAATAAATAATCAATGAAATCTACAAGATGAAAATTAACAGAAGAGGACAAGAGGCATTATTGCACATTATCATGACTAGTTGAACTGTCATCAAATTTTCTGCCGATTCACTATCAATCACTAAACAATAAAATTCATTTCAACACAAGATATGCATTCAATATTTCTATCTTGAAATCACTGAAATCAACCTCCTTTTATTAAGAACATAAAATATTAAGTGAAAAAGAAATAGTATATTCACTTTAGCTTTAACTTTGTGAGCATTTTCCAAGGTTAATTGTTTCTCACCAGCAGCTGGTACAAGAATGTCACACTGTTCATATAAAATACTTTCTCCAACATATGGTTCAGCTTCAGGGAAGCCAACAATAGTTCCATGTTCCTGAAATAATGAACAGTACAGAACAGAATTAGCAAAGAAAAATCCCTTCAAATATTAAATAACAAGAAAAAAAAATAGAAAGGACCTTACTTAAATTTTAAATATTAATTGCAACAAATAACAAAATTGTCTTCAGAGATGGAAAATGTTTCAATATTTACATCTAAACTATGTTTCCATCAGTTTGAACTCCGATCAGCATCAGGTGTTTTATTCATGGGTGTATACAGAATACCATAGTGGAATTGAACTAGGAATCTTTATTTCTAAACTAAAGATAAAAATGTTCTTATCTACTAGGACACTAACACATAGGCAGACATTTCAACATTTAATACAAAAATCAATATTAATAAATTCCTAAAATATTAATATTTATAACGAGAGGTATATTAAAATGACTGAAGATCAATAACTTACTAGTTTATAATCTTCAAGTTTTCGGGGATCAATTCCATTTGGATTATAGATAGCACCATCAATTTCCATGATTCCAACACATTTTGCACCAGCTCTGTGAAGATATCTCATTGTGTGGAGACCAACATTACCAAAGCCCTAAATAGAAAGAAATTAGTTACTGATCATCAGTTCAATAATTTTCAAAATAGCTGATCAGGAGAGATTGGAGCAAACAGAAAAGGGCCAAACCAAAAAAGTATCCCTAATATTTTGATTACTAACACTCTGCTACTAATTTTATTTATTAGTGCCAAGAATGTTCTACCTATAACAGCAGCACTATACAAATGAAGCAGAACGAGCCAGTGCATGATCCTCTGTGGTTACTTACCCTGCTAGAAATAGCAGCCAAATTTCTCTTAGCTTGCACCAACCCCAAAATGGAAGTTGACATTGAATATATTTCAGTATACATTTATTAGAAAATAAGATGAAATGGTTGATCATAAACCTGCCCAATAAGAGCTGAACTGAGGCTAAAGAGCAACTAAAAGCAGGACATTAGTTCACTTATTTCCTGCCTGACAAAACTTAAGCTTTTCTGCAAAGGATATCATCTCATCTACTTGTACTTAATTCCTGAACCATCATTCACCATCCTAGCATCACTCCACTTCTATCATGATGTCCATGTAACCAGATATGGCATTCATCTTTCTCCATTTCCTATGGGTCTCTTAGGTGACATCTTCAAATATTAACAGCACCATATTTGATGCTATCCATCACTCATTCTGACACAATTTTATTGCTATCCCTCATCAAGCTGATTGTAGGTTTTTCTATTTAACCAGCAACTAGCTGCCAACAATCATTATATAGCTCTCTGCCTTCACCCTCTCTCCTGTTACTCCATTACATTCATACTAATACTCTCTCCTCTTTCTCAATTTGGGTCACAACTCACCTTCTGTTCACACTATTGGTCACATTTGCTTCGAAGGTTATGCAGAGGAGAAAGGAGACAATACAACCTCTCTGGTGCTGGTGTAACAATAAAACATACCCAATATGCTCTGTAAAGTGATTGGTGTTAGGAAGAAACCATGCCAAAAAGGAACAAATGAACGAGACAGGGTCTTCTAATTGCCGAAGGGGGCAGTTACTCCTAAATAACAATTTACTTGGAGCATGAGGACTCACATGGAAAGCAAACTTAACTGTGTATGTTATTAAGAAGCTCACTTTGTATCCATATGGCTTCAGGTTCAGTCTCACTGTGTGGCATCTTGGGCCAATGTCTTGCAGACTAACTAATGTCTTGTGAGTGAATTTGATTGATGGAATTGTGTTCAAGTCCATTGTGTGTGTGTGTGCATGTGTGTTTGTACCCCCACCACATGACAACCAGTGTTGGTTTGTTGATGTCCCAGTAGCTTAATGATTTAGCAAAAAACAAAAAAAAAGACCAATAGAGTATGCATCAGGCATAAAAAAGAAGTACTAGGATTGATTTGTTCAAGTAATCCCTTCAAAGAGGTGCACCAACATGGTAGCAGTCCAGGGACTGAGACAAGTAAAATGATATGTATTAACAAGTATTTATCAACATAGCTGATCATTCAATTAGGTCAAGGTAAAATAGATTATCTATTTTACATTGAATCAGATGGTCTGATTTACAACTTGGAGTGTGTGTAATAAAAATCTTTAAAACAGATGAAATCTAAGTACAATGGTGGTGTCTTTGACATCCTTTGGTGAGCATGTTTTTAACTCGCTGTAAAATATCTCTGGATAATTTTTTTTTTTTTCTTTAACCCTTTAGCATTCGGATTACACTGTAAAATGTAATGCTTATTTTTTCACTTTATTTCGAACTAGCTGGCCCCGTGCTGTCAAAAATGATGGCTAGTTGTAGTATTTTATGTATAAATATGGATGGTAAATCAAATTAATACACTTGTCAATGTTATCTAGTGGTTGTCTTTTGAGATGTGACACTAATCATTGTTTCTTACTGAAAGAATGCTAGTTCACACATACATTCATATATTTCCCTTGTACACACACATACGGCAATCTTTCGATACCAGTACCAAATATCAGCCTTTTCCGTATAAAGATCCAGCAACCCCTGTTAACGGAGACAAAACCCAGATTTAAAACACTGGATGATGATGATCTACACACATAAATAAGAAATTTTAATTATATTTGTTATGGAAAATAGAGTAATTTTTATGATTACACAAACAAGCACACACATCTGTACACCTAACCAAAGAAAACTTCACTGCAAAATGGAAAGCACGCAAGTAATAAGGTCTAAGAAAGTGAAGGTAAAACCTGACACTGAGAGAAGAGTAGATTATGCTAACAATAGCTAAATTTTGCTTTCATGAGAAAGTCTTATTTTCGATGGCTTAGTAGCAATTAAAACCATTTCGATGACAAAGTTTGTTTAAAATCCTGTAAATAAGTAAATAAAATATAAAGGGAGGAAAAACATCACTAAGATATAATACATTTTGTGGAGGTTTCACTCCCACCCCTTCTCTCCTTCCATTCTTGAGAACTTCCTATTCACACACCCTGGCCAATCCTCTATCATTCCATTTATATTCACATCCATGTACCTTGAGAGTATGGCCCTAGCACATTACCACCCCCTCTCTCTCCCTCTGATTGGAGTAACCATGTATTTCCTCTACAGCAAGACACTTGTCTGTCCCTCCACTCATACTCTAACCTCTCAAAACAGACCTTCTTCAATACCCTCACCCCTACACCTCAAAGGATTCTTGTCTTGTGAGTCACCAAGCACCTATTGCACTCTGCTGGCATTGCGAAGAACATCCAGCCATAAAAGCCATGCCAAAGCAGTGGAGCCTGGCACTGTCCTATGGCTTACCAGCTCCTGTGAAATTGTCCAACCCATGCCAGCATGGAAGAGGGACATTAAATGAGGATGATGATCATCATTTGTAAATAATATTTGCACTCAAAGTTTGAATAACTCAATAAACCTTTCTTTTACTTGTTTCAGTCATCTTGACTGTGGCCATGCTGGAGCAGCCCCATTTAGTTGAACAAATCAACCTCAGGACTTATTCTTTGTAAGCCTAGTACTTATTCTATAAGTCTCTTTTGCCAAACCACTAAGTTGTGGGAACGTAAACACACCAACATCAGTTGTCAAGCGATGGCGGGGGGTGGGGGTGGGGGCACAAACATGGACACAAAAACACACACAAATATATATATATATATATATGTATATATATATAAATTTAAATGAGAGTTTTGACGCTAATAGCCATTATTATTTAAAGAGATTGATCCATAAGGAGTCTACTATAGACCTTTGTGGAGAAATTTTTGCTATTATGGTAGCGATTACATGTTTATCTCATCAACACATTGTGGAGATATCATTATATGAACAAATATATATATATCCCGAGGCTATAGTAGAAGACACTTGTCCAAGGTGCTATGCAGTGGGACTGAACCCGGAACCTTGTGGTTGGTTAGCAAGCTACTTACCACAGTCACTCCTGCGCCTATATATGCTTAATATATTGTAAATAAAACATAGATCAGAAGCCAATATTCTGAGAAGAAAGTTTGAAATAAAATGTAATGTAGTCTTGTTTATCACTGATCCAGTGTAACATGGTACACTTAATTGTAACCTATGTCACACTTCTCACAGATTGATCTGTGATAACATGGGTCAGTGGTCAGTTGAAGATTCTTCTTGCACAGCAAAAAAATGCATCACGGTAACCATCCACAATGCTCAGCTGCAAAGAATGCATTAACTATTGCTTGTGTTTACATCACCATGCTGTAAGGCTGCATATGTTTTTATAGATTTATGTACTAATGCCCAAAGACATGCCACCAACAAGCAGAAAAAATATGAAGGTGCCTGATCCTAACAAACAATACAGATGAATGCATTCACTACCAGAAAAGGTTGTGATGATCAAGAAAATACACGATGGTAGAAGTTTCACTGCTGAGTCTGTTGTTGTTGGTACTCCGTCGCTTACAACATCAAGGGTTCCAGTTGATCCGATCAACGGAACAGCCTGCTCGTGAAATTAACGTGCAAGTGGCTGAGCACTCCACAGACACGTGTACCCTTAACGTAGTTCTCGGGGATATTCAGCGTGACACATTGTGACAAGGCTGACCCTTTGAATTACACGCACAACAGAAACAGGAAGTAAGAGTGAGAGAAAGTTGTGGTGGAAGAGTACAGCAGGATTCGCCACCATCCCCTGCCGGAGCCTCGTGGAGCTTTAGGTGTCCTCGCTCAATAAACACTCACAACGCCCGGTCTGGGAATCGAAACTGTGATCCTATGACTGCGAGTCCGCTGCCCTAACCACTGGGCCATTGCACCTCCCACTGCTGAGTCTATCATTCATTCTATTTATAAAGTGAATGGAGATTATTCCTTTATCAGTTGGTTTTTTTTTGCTTTTGTTTTTTTTTTCTATCTTTTCGAAACTAAACCTCTGTGATAAATGAGGATAGATGTTTATTGAACTCACAAACTCAAGAAACAATGACAATATAAAAAAAGTGACACATTCTAAATGATACAACGAAGTGAATATGATATCAATAATAGTCTTCTTTTGACATAATAAAAATAGAATTAACCAAACTAAATTTGGAAAATACCCACATACAATGCAAAACCATTATTTTCTTAACAATAATAGACAAATGATTTTAATATTTATTTATTAATGTACAAAAATTACTCAAACATGTCTGGAATTTTCTAACAATAAAAGAAAACTTAGGAAAAATTTAGAAATGTAGTAAATAAAAAAAAAAATATTAATAAATGCAACAGAGCTGCTTTGCTTATTTTTGTTTTTAAACATCAATGGCAATATAAGTAAACATTTCTAAATATTCAGATATTTGCATAGGACTGGTAGGAATAAATGTTTTATTATTGAGCAGCTTTTATCACACTAACTAATCAATCAGTAATCAAGTAAATCAATCTGTTTTGAGTCAGATTCACTGAAATATTAAGATTGTACTGGCTATACTTTGTAGCTATAAGTATAAAACAATATATATTTGAAATTGTTGTTTGTATTTGTAACTAGCAGAGATACCCAGCATTGCTTGGGATTAAAAGGGCAAAGTTTGTATATAAGAAGAGAAAGTGAACAGGACAGAGAGAGCAGGAAGTGAAAGATATATGCACATGTATACGAAATGGACATGTGTGTGTGTGTGTGTGTATGTGTGTATGCGCATGTGAGTGAGTGAATGAGTGAAGGTGTATGTTGTGATGATTGATGTCTTAAGCTACACACACATATAGAAAATGTGATGTCATTGTCGTATAAAATGTTTACGATAGTTCATTTATGGAAAAGATTATAATGTTAAATTTTTGAAATGCAAATATGTGAATGTGAAAATTAAGTTTAGTTTGTAGCCAAAGTAGTACTGAATCTTTTGATACCCCATACATCAAAATCAGTAACTCAGTTTTGGAATGCATAAGGAATAGGAATAAATAAATAAATAAATATATATATATATAGGACAGACTTCTTTCAAACTGAAAGTATTATCTAACATTACAATAGAGATGTAATACTGAAATAGTGTAAGAGATAAGAGATTGCACTGGGCTCGCATTAGGCAAGAAGTTGAACATTTTTTTGGCCCATGACACTGCATGGACCCTAAGTAAGGCATGTGTAAAATTTGAATGAAATTGGTTATGTAGTTCTCGAGTTTTAGGGATTCACACAGACAATA